>NW_015505934.1:179583-198251 GCF_001515645.1 Sinocyclocheilus grahami
TACTGTTATAAAGTAAATAAATGACTGAGTGAAATAAGAACATACTTCACTTTGGTTTTTCCTCTTTTCAGTCATCTTTTTTTTTAAGTGTTGAAAATTAGTCTTTCATGTTAAATTTAATTTTTATATTACAACAATAAAAAACATTTTATTTATAAATAAACTATTTATTAGCAACAACACTAATATTAACAATAAGCAAAATAAATGTAGAATGTCTAATATTTTAAAATAGAATAAATAAATAAAGGAGATAATAAATAAAGGACAGGAGTCATATCAACTTCATTTTAAACTACAGTTTTAGTAGGTTTATAAGCTGTTTAATAGCTACAGAGTCAAGAATAATCCAATGGATAATGTTAATTCACTGAATAATATTCTCTGGAATATTGGAATATAACAAAAAAACATCGTATTTTATTGCATTTCTCAACTGGAATGATATATCAGAATTATTAAAGGGGTCATATGATGCGATTTCAAGTTTTCCTTTCTCTTTGGAGTGTTACAAACTCTTGGTGCATAAAGAAGATCAGTAAAGTTACAAAGACTAAAGTCTCAAATCCAAAGAGATAATCTTTATAAAAGTTAAGAGTCAGCCACGCCTACCTAAAACGGCTCGTTCTAACACGCCCCCACATACCTATGTCACTATCTGGGAATATTAGCATAATGCCGCCCAAATGTGCACGCATGCGAGAAATGTGTGAGAAAGAAGGTGTGGTTTCAGGAACAGCAGTGTTGATGCAGCCATGTCAGGGAGACGCTGTGTTTCAGTGCAAAAGCACTTTATTTGGCCTTCTGGAAGTAGATGCAATTAGGAATCATTGGTTAAGATTTATTTACAACAGAACAGCACAACCCAGATGTTCGAATTTGTGCAACGCATTTTATGGATGACAGTTTTTTGAACCTAGAAGAGTACAAGGCTGGCTGTGCACAAAGGCTATTTCTAACAACAACAAAAAAAGTCTTTGCTATGACATTCTGGCGCTTCTGAATCAGCGACTGTAAGTATGTTTTGTTATTAGTTTAAGTATTTGCTATTGACTGTTCAAATGCGGAGTTTTGCGCAGCGCAGAGTAACGCGTCGTGTGTGAGGGGAACAGGGTCACATCACAGGAGAGTGAACTGCCTGTCAAAAATCATAGCACGTCAGCTGTCTTAACCGCGGCTTGTGTACTGCATCATCACTGTGTCGGTCAACTTTCATTTCCAACTCTCTATTTCATAGAGCCAAGCTGCATAAACTACATATCAGGCATTTACTGTATATAATGCATCTAATTTGTTAAATAAAGTTTACTAACTATAGCAACTATATCAAGTACCTGCTCGCCGTTGTTGTTGTCTCATCTCCCCTCAGACGCGCTGCAATGGCGATCCTGCGCGCAATTATCAAAACGCCCACAAGAGGCGTTTAGCAGTGAATCCGATATTACAAAACCGATATCCGATTATGGTAAAATGCTTAAATATCGGAAAAAATATCGGTAGATCGATATATCGGTCGATCTCTAAACAAAACCAATAGTTGTGGAACTCCAAGGCTAATTTATTCACTTAAACATCGGATGAAGTGATTATTTTCTCTTTAATACAGATGATGCCAATATATTTTTTTTATAAGTCTGCTGTGTTAGCAATAATAACGTTACCTGCTTGATGGACAGGGTTGCCAGGTTTCACAAAACAAAACCCGCCCAATTGCTACTCAAAACTACTTGTTAAAAGTTACATGCGGTGACCGTGCTGGGGCATTTCCTGAGCATCAACCGCATCAACCCAGTGAGTGAACAGCAATATAAAAACAACTTCACGAGACTAACGATGAGCATAGACAACAGAGAGAGAATGAATCCGATATTACAAAACCGATATCCGATTATGGTAAAATGCTTAAATATCGGAAAAAATATCGGTAGATCGATATATCGGTCGATCTCTAAACAAAACCAATAGTTGTGGAACTCCAAGGCTAATTTATTCACTTAAACATCGGATGAAGTGATTATTTTCTCTTTAATACAGATGATGCCAATATATTTTTTTTATAAGTCTGCTGTGTTAGCAATAATAACGTTACCTGCTTGATGGACAGGGTTGCCAGGTTTCACAAAACAAAACCCGCCCAATTGCTACTCAAAACTACTGCATATTATTTAATTCAGGCAAAGTTACGTCTTTATTGGGACAGGACTTGACGGATTATCATACGTGACTCTGTGAGTTGGTCTCTCTTTCTTAGAGCCAAGCTGCATAAACTACATATCAGGCATTTATGTAATGCATCTAATTTGTGCATAAATGGCTGTTATGTTAAATAAAGTTTACTAACTATAGCAACTATATCAAGTACCTGCACGCCATTGTTGTTGTCTCGTCTCCCCTCAGATGAGCTGCAATGGCGATCCTGCGCGCAATTCTCAAAACGCCCACAATATGGCGGCGTTTATCGGTGAATCCGATATTACAAAACCGATATCCGATTATGGTAAAATGCTTAAATATCTGGAAAAATATTGGTAAATCGATATATCGGTCGATCTCTAGACGTGAGCGCAGATAATAGATGCAGCCATCGGCCATTGATACACAAAGAAAGTTTTTCTTCAACATCTAGTTTTTGGTTGCTTTATGCAAGTTGTCTGCGCTCAATGGATTGCAAAGGAGTGATCCAGGCCTGTTTTTCTTGCTTTATTAGATAATTGTTATTTATTATTATTGTAATTAATTGTAATGTAATTATATTTTTAATATTGGTTTTTAATACTGTGTGTACAAACTGCTGCAAATTCAGCTTTGCATTACAGGAATTAATTACACATTAAAAATGTAGTAAAATAGAAAACAGTTATTTTAAATTCTAAAAATATTTCTCAATATTATTATCATAACATTCATATCAAGATTTTAGGTAAAAAAAAAAAATTATATAAAAACTTATGTAAACTCAAAATTACTTGTTAGTTTTTGGGGGGGAAATAAACAAGCAATAGGCTCTCGGCTCAGAAATGTCATTTCATTAAATTGAAAATGTTGTATATAAAGCGAAAATTGAGGTAGAGTATATAGGATGTAATATAGGATATAATATTTCAGCATCTTTTTCCTTTTTATCAAGTTTTCTTGCTATGTAAACAAGTACTGCACATTGTAAAAATGTATTTCAACCACAAAACTAAGAATTCTTAAAAAAAAAGTTTTAGAGAGTGGACATTCAAATTTAGACATTTTATATTCCTAAGGTGATAGGAAAGTTGGAATGTAAAGGCTCTTTTGAGCTCTTGACTTCTCAGTAAGTGAAGAAAATATGAAGATAAAAAAGGAAACTGAGAATCTTTGGCAGTCTTCAGAATTAGTTCAGCAGGAGGCATTAACCGCTGTGGAGTTTCTAAAGCACCTCCTCCTCTTTACACACCTCTTTACACACCTCTTACACCCCCCACCTAGTGTGAGCAGAAAACAACATTTATTTATTTATTATATTTATTCAGCAAAGGCTATTTCAGATGACTCACATCAGGGCTTCAACGATCAGTGTGTGCGCTGCTTTGACCTCCATGTGAATGACATTGCAGATAGTGATGAAAAAAGGGCAATTTACGAGGTCACTAGGTGCAAGACAGTGTGACGTGTAATTTTTTTCTCGCTTTGTACGCTAAAGACCCTGACACACCAAGCCAATGGACGGACGTTGGACGTCTGGGACTCATGTCAGGGCTTCAACGTTCAACACATGCTCTGCTTTGACCTCCACTTGACCAATGTTGCAGATAGCGATAAAGGGCGATTTATGAGGTTACTGGGTGCAAGAAAAGTGTGCTGTGTAATTTCTTGTTGCTTTGTACTCTATAGGCCCCGACACACCAAGCCAATGGACAGTCAGCTCAGCTGAATCAGAGTCAGCCAGTCGGTGAGAAAGACCACTCTGATTGGCTGTTCAACTTAAGTGACCAGTGCATGAGAGGAATAGTGATGAGCAAATAAGTATTAAGTCAAAAGTGAACACAGAGGCTGTTTTAATTTTACATCTTCATCTTACCTGAGGATTCTAATATGCAGATATTTTCATAACATGGCAGTCTGGAATGAAGAAAGTGAAGTCCAACTCAAGCTTATCACGCAAGCTGTAGTGTGGATGTATGGCTGTAGTCTTCGCGGCATGTTCAAGCTCAACATTTTGGCTTCAAGCAACAACACAGTTGGCTATCGTTGCTGCTAGTTCTTTATCGGTTTGGTGTGTCACTGTCTTAAAACATCATTAGTGAGGTGAAATCAAACTTAAATGCAAAGTTGGAACTGTTTTTGCAAGAAAAGAGGTTCTATGCGTCATACACATTGTCCAGCGATCATTGCCTGCTCTTCAAAATGTCACTGGCAAATAGGTCCAATAGTTTGAACTCTGGCATTACAACTAGCTTACTATAACTTCACTCCATTGAGTTTGATGCATTGGGGAATGTTGCCACATGTCATGTGAAAGGACCTTAAATGCTCTCTAACATTGATTGTCTTTTATGTCATCTTTGGAGACAAGGTAGATTTTATTCGTAGCAGTGCATGATATTTTAAGTCTCCTCTTTCTCTGAAATGTGCTATGCTGAGAGGACACAAAGCTGTGACAGTGTTATTTCACATTGTCTTCTTGTCCTTGCTGCATAATCTTTCCTTTTTTTACTTCCTAAGCCTTTCCGACTCCTGTATGGCATATGCTGCCCATTGCATGCCTGTCCTCATATATCACGACACACACTCATTGTGACGAGAATTAAAACAATGAACATAAACCAGCATTGCCGTTCCCCAAAGCCTTCTGCCTGAATGAAACTCTGAGAACATAATACAGGTTAAAGCCTTGTAAAAATCCCAAGCAAATGAAGGACAGTTTCAAAAAACAAAAAAGGAACACAGAGCGCAAAAGCATTTGTCCATGTTTTTTTCAGGGTGATAAGCTTTAAAGGGTTTTGTCAGGCAGGGAAACTGGTTTACTGGGCAGCATGCCCTCAGAAGGGACAGGAAACCACGCTGAGCTTCATTCTCAACCGCTCCCACAGCGCACTGGATGTAGCTGGCCGACAGAAACGTTCCCTCTCGTGGCGGTGAGACAACCTCCTGGGGCTCCGCGAGCTCTCACTATCACTGTGTCCGGCGCTGTGTCCGAAAATGCTACAGCAAGCAGCAAAGGGCATGTACACAGTCACATATGCTGTTGTTATTTGGGTCACAAAGCACTGCTTTTTTTTCACCAAGGTTTCGACTTTTTTCATCCGCCTCCTTTTCCAAAAAAGAAACTATGTAAATTACAGTTTTTGTACTATGTAAATTATGTCTGCATGTCCTGAAGGCATATTATTTTTTTACAACTGCCTGTTTGTGCACTTTACATACTTTCTAATTTAAACTTAATATGAAATCAAAATTGACCCCTATTTGTATTTACCTTTTTCCTGATCTTATTGGGAATGAATAATTGGTGCACGTTATCCAAACACCTCCAACTTTCCATTTCAGATGACGTCTTCCATCCAACCCCAAATTTTTCTCTACTATTTTTTACTCATTGAGTATCCTTTTTCACTTTGAAACATGGATCAATTATGTAACACAATTTATTATCTGGATATATTAATTTATTCATTTAAAATACAATTTTGTGCTTTGAATACACCTGTTATATGATGAGCATGTTTTTCATTTTTCAATTTAAATTAATTTGTTATTTTTGGAAGAATATCAAAAATATCAGGATTGGCACCATTTTATCTTTTTATGACCGAGCAAGTTTAGTTCAGGTTTTAAAATTTTGCTTGATGTGTAAATGTAATGATATTTATGAATTAATAATATTTGGAAAAATTAAATACTTAGAAAAATATGTTTTGAAACTTTTAAAAGATTAATCAAGGTGTATACTCTCACATATATTGAGAGATATGAAGTAAAAATATCATGACAGTACCATTCTTTTTTTTTTTGACTAGGCAAGTTTAGTTCAGATTGTAAAATGCATAATGTGACTCCAAAAATTTAATTCATGATATTTAAAGAAAGAAATACCTTGAAAAAGGTTTATTCGCCTCACTGATATGGTCTCCCTCTTGCCCTCTCTTTTCCCCATTAGAGCTGACACCGCGCTTATTCATGTTCTCATAATGATTGCTAATTGTTTGATTGATAATGAATAATAATTGTTGCTGTCTCTCCACCTGATGCACAGTCACAATAGATTATAAACTGGTTTGGCTTCTTGCTCCTTATCAGTTTATTTTAATCCTCACATTTCCCCAATCAATAAATTGAATTAAATTATTAGCTTCTGCCTGCCCTCCCCTTGACAGCCACATTCCCGCTTTCAAGCTGGCAGTTCTAATTAGTCGCACATTACGCGACGGCTACATGAAAGGCACGCTGCTTGGTGTTTCAAAACAAAAGACCACCACAATGGCTGCTGGAGATCATAGCGCTGCTGTTGGTCCATGCATTTCTTTTTGGACGCGTGTGTCTTTATTACTCCCAAGCTCAGACATGTACCTGAATATACTGCGCACACACTTGTGTTGAGTGGAATATAGATGTAAAGCTACATGTGCGTGATGTTTATTTATTTGTATTTTCACTCTGAGCTTAAGCCGCCTTGACATCATGATCAAAGGTGAGAAATGCGTTGCCTTGGCAGCAGGGTCTTGCAGTGCGATCTCCACGTGCGTGCATGGTGATCTGTGAAAGATATAGACTCTCTGCATCTCCCACGCTGGGGATGGCAGTGGCACGCTCGGACAGGGGGCTTGAGGGGGCTCGCGTGGGGAAATGCAAGTATAAGAAAGCCCTTCGTAATATAGAACGGTGAAGATCTTTTTCCTTTTGCGGTGCACATAGAGAGACGGCAGCCCTTGTAGAGCAATGTGTTTTTTCTCTCTTGCGTGCAGATGCTCTCTCTCTCTCTCTCTCTCTCTCTCTCTCTTTCTTTTGAATGAAAGCGAAAGAGCATGGCTAACCAGCTGGATCCAAGAACAATCAACACCCTGTGCCATCAGGGCCTGCTTTCATGATCCCATCACCTCAAAAATCTCTAATGATGCCCGATTATTTCTTTATTTATTTCCCCATTTATTTATTTATTTATTCATGGTCTTCTTTTTTGTGCTCCTTTGAACTCGGCTGTTGCGGGCTAGAACAAACGCATGCGCGAGTGCTCTCTGTGTCGTAAATGGTCTGTCGATCGGCCTGGAATTTATCCGCGAGTGGGGGGCGGATGGGGGTGGGGGGGGCGCTGGTAGCCTTTCATCTCTCTTTAGCCCATCTCTCACTCTCTATTTCACCCTCAGCACCATTTACTTTTCACGCTAAGCCTCCCACACCAGCAGAGTGAACCCTAATGGACTCCTCATTATTCTGGGCCAAAAAGATTCCGTTCCTCCACATAATTAGGAGAGAGAAGCATAAGTTAGGATCGCCGTGAGATTCTCGCAGTCACATTGGAGCTTTCAGATCCACCTTGAAACTGAGGTCGTGTCTGCCATATTTGACATAAGCATACAGGTGTCCCAGTTTCTTTTTCTTTTTTTTTTCATAAAATTAAAAGATAACCGATTGTCAACAATTGTCATTTTTTTAATTATTTGATTGTGAAATTAATATTGACAACTTTTATCATGCCATGCCTTCATCATTGAATTCAAATGTCACTTTTCAAATGTCTTTTTGTGTATATTTTTTATTGTTGTACCCGTGTCTCATAAAAATATTTGAAAATGCATCAAGCTATGAAAACACACACACACACAAGTCAAGTCAAGTCACCTTTATTTATATAGCGCTTTTAACAATACAGATTGTGTCAAAGCAACTGAACAGCATTAATTAGGAAAATAGTGTGTCAATAATGCAAAATGACAATAGTAAACACAAATTTTTCAGTTAAAGACAGCGTTGCATTACCACCCGTGCCCCCTTCTGGACTGAGCGCCCATGATATATATATATATATAGCAAGACAAAGAAGTTATTTTATTCCATATATATATTATTTTATTTATACCAGTTATGCATTTGCATGTATTTTCACTGGTGGACATTGTTAGTCAAATTGAGTGTATTTTAATGGTGTGTATTTGCTAGTCTGCCATATTTGACATAAGCATACAGGTGTCCCAGTTTCTTTTTCTTTCTTTTTTTCATAAAATTAAAAGATAACCGATTGTCAACAATTGTCATTTTTTTAATTATTTGATTGTGAAATTAATATTGACAACTTTTATCACGCCATGCCTTCATCATTGAATTCAAATGTCACTTTTCAAATGTCTTTTTGTGTATATTTTTTATTGTTGTACCCGTGTCTCATAAAAATATTTGAAAATGCATCAAGCTATGAAAACACACACACACAAGTCAAGTCAAGTCACCTTTATTTATATAGCGCTTTTAACAATACAGATTGTGTCAAAGCAACTGAACAGCATTAATTAGGAAAATAGTGTGTCAATAATGCAAAATGACAATAGTAAACACAAATTTTTCAGTTAAAGACAGCGTTGCATTACCACCCGTGCCCCCTTCTGGACTGATCGCCCATGATATATATATATATAGCAAGACAAAGAAGTTATTTTATTCCATATATATATTATTTTATTTATACCAGTTATGCATTTGCATGTATTTTCACTGGTGGACATTGTTAGTCAAATTGAGTGTATTTTAATGGTGTGTATTTGCTAAAAGTCTGCAGAGACAAAAGTGTCCATGAAACACCCACATACTGTACATGCTCAACACAAGTCAAGAACTTTTTCTCTTAGGTGTCGAAATGAAAAGGTTGTCACAGTGGTCTAACATGGCATGTCCCATGGCTACTGTTCCTGTTTCAAACCCCAGTGATACAATGCTCAGGTCAGATGATGCCAGAAATAGATGCACCCATGGTGCTGTGTGTGAAGCAATCTCAGTCACTTCAGTTATTCCCATGGAGCACATTTCAACTAATATGAAGAATATATTGTAGCCTGCACATTTGTTAAGCTCCCGTGGTTATAAGTTATAAGCAATAGCTCAAAGAAGCATATGGTTGCCTTAAAAACAGTCTAGCCTTCAGATGGAGAAAAATACTTCTAATTATCTCCTACATGTTTCTGTTGTTGCTTGCAATGGAAGCGGAGTGTGAAAATGTGACTTTTCATTCTATCATCTGCTCTCTTTCTCTATCGACTCTCCAGCCCTGAAGGATGCTCGATTCCAGCTGGTCAATTTCTCAGACAACGAGCTGCGTGTGTCGTTATCCAACGTGTCTCTCTCAGACGAGGGAAGATACGTGTGCCAGCTCTATACAGACCCCCCACAGGAAGCCTACGCCGACATCACTGTGCTAAGTATGAACACTCATGCATGCATGTACACAATATACAATACACACAGTCGTTTATATTTTTTAGTATTTAGTCTGGGGGTTTTTTCATTATTGTTTTATATTTTTATAAATTTTATAAAATTGTATAAATTATTATTATAATATACTCTAAGACACCATGGTAAGTTAAAAGTAGTTCAGCTCTAAAAATAACTCATCTCAAGACACCTGTGTTTTGTTCCACCTGTGCCTCCAGGTCAAGTTGTAGCCTACATTTCATATTTTAAGCATAATATAGGTCTAACTTATGACTTTAATATATGGCTGTGAAAATAAATCTGCATTGTTTATCCCTTTGATCTTTCTTTTTTTTTATCATAAAAGTTCAACCTTTTATCAAAGTCAAACAATTGATTTTTTTAAGTGTTTTCAAACTTGGTCCTTTTAAAGGGGTCTGAGCACGGTTTGCAGAATTTTTGGCCCGTATGTGAACGATCTCAGACCCTTTAAAGCGAACCGAGCCAAGACCATCTCGGGAGGTGGTCTGAGTACAGTTCGTTCTCAGATATTGACCAAATTCTCTAAAAACATGCATTGTGAACCCAAACCGCTACGGACTAGCTTGATTTTTTTTTAATCTGTTGGCATTTGATAAAATCCATGCTGCCATGTATCTGAACAAGCTGTCCAGGACCTCCAGCAGAAAAACAGGCCCACAACGTTAAAGGTCCAGCAGTATTTTTAACCATAGGCATGGGGTACTTTTTTTTTTATCTTAGTGTGCACCAAACCCATCTTGTGTGTTTGCTGCCAAAAAGCTTTTTTTTCTCCGTCTGACCATAGAACCCAGTTCTATTTTAAGTTCCAGTAGTGTCTGGCAACTGAATATGCTGGAGTTTGTTCTTGATTGAGAGCAAGGAAATTTTTCATGATACACACACACACAGGGTGCGAACTACGGGGGAGCTCGGCTCCCCTTAATAAGACATGGGCTCCCCTGAAAACGTGATTTGTGAAATTTTGGGGGGTCTCAAAAAATATTGACAATGTGTTATTTTGACATGCAATTTCAGTTTTGTTTAATGTGATCATCGTGGATTATTATGTGTAAAATTGCAAAAATATCATTCATTCATGCATGACGGCGATTTAAACCTAATTCACTTAAATTAAGATAACTATACATGCTATTCTTGACATGAGCATCAAGGTGTAGGGGCGCTGCGGTGCAAATTCCACTCATGTTTAGTACGTTAACTCAAAGATTCGTAGAAAAAATATAAACGCTGGACTGGTCGATTCTGTGTTAAGGTAAGGCATGTTATACGCAATTATGTGTTGTTGCTGGGTTGTTATAGGGCACACGAACCCCCTCCCCCCCCTTATATAAAAAAAAAAAGTGGGCTCCCCAAAGTCCACGGTATAGTTCGAACACTGCACACACACACACACACAGTATATTGTGAAAATAATATTTCCATGTATTTCCATGCATATATTTATATAATATATAAATATATTTAATATATAAACATAACATATTTGTCTTAAATATATATTTGCATGTGTGTGTATTTATTTATACATAATAATAGTACACACATATATTATGTAAACAAAAACTTTTATTTTGGATGCAATTAATTGTGATTAATCGTTTGACAGCACTAATTAAAATCATATTTCTGCCTCACTGACCATGATTAGTGTGTGTGTGTGTGTGTCTTTGTGTACATGTGAACGCTTTGCTGCGTTCTGCGTCTTGACATAACAGCATGGAAAAATCACCCACACTTAAAAGCGATTATTCCGTTTTGAGAGCAGAGTTTAGTGCGGGGTGGGTATTGAGGGAGTGGGATTGTAGAGAGCACGCTGAATGCGTTTGAGTGGCTGGCTTCACAGCTTTAGACGACCGAGTTGAAGCAGAATGCTTGAATGGAACCCTGCTGCTCGGGGAGAACAAGAAACCTGAAATACCCTGTCCAAAAGATGCCACACACTTATGCCAGATTGCTAGAACCCTAGGATTTCAGTGACCTTTTCAGGTAAGCATTTTAGGCATTGTGAACCTCCTGGAAGTAAGGACCACTGAAAGTGAGCATGTCTTTTGAAAACACTGTTATCACGGTATATCCAACTGAGCACCAAAATGAAAAGGAAAGCCTTTAGAGATGTGTTACAATATGCCTATGAACATTCCCAATTATTCAGGTCAGTGTACAATGTTCTAGCATATTTATTCCAGTCTACTGGATGTGTTGCTTTCTGTTACACAAGATGGTTCGCCACTATTCACGGTGTAGTTATCCGTGTCTCATCAGAGTAGATACTTTGTCAGGGTACACTCCTTTATGTCTTTTGTAAAAGAGAATGAATACGCTCGACTCTTAAAAAAAATCAGAAGTCGTTCAACCCCTACTATGGACTAAATGTGACTCTAGTGGTGCTTGATTTACAGACTGACTTGAAAATTCTGTCTATCCTCTCTCAGTTCCACCAGGAAACCCAATCATAGAGTCCCGCGAGGACATCGTCAGAGAGGGTAACGAGACAGAGATAACCTGCACCTCCATGGGCAGCAAACCCGCTGCAACAATCAGATGGATGAAAGGAGACAAAGAGCTACAGGGTGGGTCAAGTCGAATTGTGTACACACAAACAAACCAGGTGTTTACCAGGTTTGTTTTTACTTTGCCTGGCATCCTACAGAGTGAGTTTTTCCCAGTGCACTGTCATCTGAGACTTTATGTACTAAAAAGACAAACACTTAAAGGGTTACTCCACCCCAAAATGACAATTTTGTCATTATTCACTTACCCCCATGTCGTTCCAAACCCATAAAAGCTTAATTCGTCTTCGGAACACAATTTAAGATATGTTGGATGAAAACCGGGAGGCTTGTGACTGTCCCATTGACTGCCAAGTAAATAACACTGTCAAGGCCCAGAAAAGTATGAAAGACATCGTCAAAATACTTTTCTGGGCCTTGACAATGTTATTTACTTGGCAGTCAATGGGACAGTCACAAGCCTCTCGGTTTTCATCCAAAATATTTTAAATTGTGTTCCGAAGATGAACGAAGCTTTTACGGGTTTGGAACGACATGGGGGTAAGTGATTAATGATAACATTTTAATTTTGGGGTGGAGTAACCCTTTAATAACAACTTTCATTAATACCAGAAACAAACATTGTTACATTTATATAATGCTTTGCAAGTAATTAATGTAGACTACCATTTAAAAGTTTGGGAACGGTGTTTTTTTTATTTTTTTTTTATTTTAAGAAATTGATTTTATTCAGCAAAGACACATTCAGTTCATCAAAAGTGACAGGAAAGACATTTATAATGTTACAAAACAAAAGTTATTTTATATAAATTATTATCAATGAATCCTGAAAAGAAACATCACGGTTCTCACAAAAGTATTAAGCAGCACAACTGTTTTCAACACTAATAATAATATCAGCATATTATAATGATTTCTGAAGGATCATGTAACACTGAAGATTGTAGTAGTAGCATTGCCATCACATATTAAAATAGAAAACAGTCATTTTAAATTGTGATAATATTTCACATTATTAGAGATACTAAGTCATTATTTCGAGAAAGTTTCTCATTATTACGAGAGGTTAAATCATTATTATGAGAAAGTTTCTCATTATTACGAGATACTAAGTCATTATTTCGAGAAAGTTTCTCATTATTACGAGATACTAAGTCATTATTATGAGAAAATAAGTCATTATTTCGATAAACTAAGTCATTATTACGAGAAAGTTTCTCATTATAACGAGATACTAAGTCATAATTTTGAGAAAGTTTCTCATTATTATGACTTACAGAATTATATTTTTGTATTTAGTGGCGGAAACGGGCTTCCATACATTATTACCATTTTTACTGTATTTTTGATCAAATAAATGCAGCCCTGGTAATCACAAGCCAAATCTTAACAACCCAAAACTTTAGAATAGTAAATTTGATAGTATTTAGTAAATAGTTTTTTTGTCCTATTTTCCACATTCCACATTAGAATAAGGGTCATTAAGACCATGAAATGAATGAAATGGTAGTATGAAAACGATGTATTGACAAATTGTGAAATCAGTTTTTTAAAACATATTTTTTGACCTTTTTTAAACTTGTCAACCTGTCCATTTATAATTCCGTTTAGTTTTATTAATCAATTCATGAAAAATACAAGTTAATTCAAGTGTGTCCAAACTTTTCAAAACAATCATTTGATATACCTCTTCTCTACAATCTGTAGTCTAAAGTTGATCTTGGGAAGTCTTGTGATATTTTCATAAAAGTCATAAGTCACCACCTCCTTTTCATCTTCTGCTTACCTGAATACTCCTCACAGAAGCTTGGCTCATTTTCCATCATGGCTCCGTATGGGTGAGCGAGAGGCCGTACCTTTAACCCACAGCCGTCTAGACACAGGCAATTTGCATATGTACAAATTACTGCATATAAGCTGTCCTAATAACAGCTAGCCAAAATGAGACGGCTAAATTGTAGTCCTGGATGGATGTATTCATTTGGTAATTAGCGATAAGCTCAGTCAGGGGTCTCCGTTTCTCTCCACTGGGAGTTTCGGCAGCTATTATACAGCGTTGTTCTGTTCATTTGTCACGGGGTGTTTTGTTTTTATGTAACATCAATATATTATTGGACAGTTGTAGTGCTAAAGATGAACGAGTTTGCCTCAGTGAGATGGACAGCAGGACGTGAATATTCTGTTCTTGTATAACGGAATGGTTTGATTGGAGGAAGAGAAAGCGATTGAAGAATGCGAGGGACCCCTTTCCTGACACAAGCGGTGCAACGCCGGCACTCACTGGCTGGAAATTGCTCTTGGCCCCTGCGCCTTCGGATTTATTTTTAATTAAATGTCCTCATCATTCATTCTAATTACCTCTAGGATAATCAGGCTTTTTTAAATATCATTTAAAGGTTACACCCATACAGCCCCGGAATGTAAACTCAGCCGCCCCCATGATGTACCACCTCATTCTCCCCTCACACTCACACATGCACGACCTTCCCAGTCTTATCCATGTTTTGTGCTGCGTTTAGTACATCTGTTTTACATCCTGGTCCATTGTTGACACACACCTGTCTCATAAGTCTAGCTGAATGAACGTCGGGAAACAATGAGTTGTTAATTTCCTCCTGTCAGAACACGTCTGGCCTGCTCATTGTGTCATTGCTTAAAAATATAATCTCATTTCAATTAACCCACTAAGCTCAGCTGGAACACAATGGCACGATTCAAAAATTTGAATGGCCCTAAGGAAGTTTGCTAAATACTCCTTTGGCCCCAGATCTCCAGACTGCCCTCTTCCAGGGAGTGACTTTCCATTGGAAGGTGTTGGATAATAGGGAAAAAAAGGGGAGGGTGAATTATAGAGAGTGAAAAATGTGAAGAAACCGTGAATTCAATAGGGACAGGATGTCTTTTGATATTCAGCCCACTGTATCGCTGCAGATCGGGACTAATCAGAGCTCCTTTGCATTTCAAAAAGGGAGATGTTATTGAAATGAAGAAATCTCTGAATGACAGTGATTGACCTGTGATTATCTCTTTATCAGCAGTGACTGTGGCATTGTAAGGGAGAATGTAGACGTGCCTCTGGGCTCTCAATGAGCTCTGTGTCTTCATTTTTCTGAGATATGATTGTCTGAATATCCATTCACTGCTGATAACGCTGAATGCAGAACAAATGAATGCTCAAGACAAGGAATTGTCAGGAAAAAAAATGGTCTGGAGTATTGAGATTTTACACAGTAGTTCAAATTCCCGGGCATTTTTATGATTTATGGTAAATTTAGCATTATGTATTATTGATAACATTGATAACACAGCTCTAGTTATCAATGTTATCAATCAATAAAAAAAAAGTTTCATTTTTAATATAGTTTAAAACGTGATTTAAACTATATTAAAATTGATTAAAGGCATAGTTCACAGATTTTTTTTTTTTTATGATTTATCCACCACCATGTCGTTCCAAACCATCTCAAGCAAAAGCTACAGTATTTTAAAGAATGAAGAACTGGTTTTATCCATGTGATGAAATTGAACGGGGACCAAAACAGCTTTATATGTACAAAAATATATTCTATTATGTTCCACAAAATAAATTAAGTCATACAGGTTTGGAACAATATGAGGGCGAATAAATTATGACTTTTTTATTTATATTTATTTATAAATATAATTTTATATTTATATTCTATTTATAATAAATTGAAATTGGTGGTACCTTCCATCAAACTCACATTTTTCTGTTTCTTTTCTTTTAGCCTGTCGTTACAACATCTAATTCATTTTTTTAATGGTCAAGTGGATTTTTTTTTTTTTTACAAAAACACAAACAGGACAATAGGTCCTCTCTTTCGTTCTCGCTCACCCCGTGTCTCCTCCTTTCTCTCTTTCCACCCACACCTGTTTCTCTCCACAAGGCCAGAGCAGTAATTGAGTGATAGAGGTCTATGCGGTGCTGCGAGGCTATTGTCTAGAGCCACACAATGATTCTGAGTCTTTTGTGTTCTTCGTGCCCACTTGATGCTGCTGAAGGAGGGCTGCGGGTCAGAGGCATCCACTACAGCCATTATAGCTCACTTCATAAAGCACAAACACACCATCACAGCCCACACAGTTGCCAATGAGTGACAGCTGCATAACAAGCCTCGAAAGGAAGTGATTTGGGGCTGTTTTTAAGCCACATGTCCTCTCTCATATGGTCACAATTTAGATGAAGCTGCAGGGGGGCGTTTACTGTACACATGTCATCGATAAGCTACAGTGAGCCTCCATATGTCACATATGTGCAAGTCATTAGGGAATCTACTTTGTTATTTGGCTCACAAGATGTAAAGAATACTGTGGCCTTCAGTACATTTAGCCACCCATGGTTTCTTGACAGAAGTGATAATGAAAGCGATTTGTTTTAAATTCTTTGTCTCTAATTGGTTTCTGTCTCTCACAGGCAAATCTAAAGTGGAGGCCACGTATGACAGGATGTTCACTGTGACTAGCTGGCTGAGGCTTACCGTCATGAGAGAGGATGATGGAGTTCCTGTGGTTTGCATTGTCGACCATCCAGCGGTCAAGGACTTCCAGACGCAGAAGTACCTGGAAGTACAATGTGAGTGAGCCGAGATATAGAATTACTGTATATATACAGTATATATACATACATACATTAAATAAATAAATATTAATATTGTATTATGTGAATTATAACTATTAGTATTTTAAATATATTTTAAGTGATATGTTTGGATAGATAAAGTTTTTATTTTTAATTAATTTAAATTTTAGTATTATTTTTGAAGTACGTTGTGAGTGGACAGCTTGGCAGCATTTTAATATACAGATATAGAATTACTATCATTGAACTAAAATATATTGTGCAAATATTAATTTAAGTATATTTAAATCTATATCTTTGCAAAGATTAAGGTGTTTTTATTGTTTATTTTATTTATTTATTTTATGAACTACAGTGTGAGTGAGCAAAGGACATTACATTTTTAATATAGGTGTGGAATTACTAATTATTATTTTATATACAGTCATGGCCAAAAGTTTTGGCAGTGACATCAATTTTGTGTTTTGCAAAGTTTGCTGCTTCAGTATTTGTAGATTATTTTTCCACGTTTCTATGGTATACTGAAAAACCATGATAAGCATATCATAAGTTTTAAAGGCTTTTATTGGCAAAAAATATAATGAGTCAATATTTACAGTGTTGACCCTTGTTCTTCATAACTTCTGCAATTTGCTCTGGCATGCTGGATATTAGCTTCTGGGCCAAATCCTGACTGATTCATTCTTGCCTTATTAGTTCTCGGAGTTGATCACAATTTGTGGGCTTCTGCTTGACAGCAATTTAAATATACAGAATTCTAAATATAGTTGTAGAATTACCCATTATTATTGGATTAAATACTAATATTACATTATGTAAATATTAGTCATTTAAATATATTTAAAGTTAAATCGTGGCTATTTATGTAGAAGTACAATGTGAGTGAGCAGAGGATGTGTGACAGCATTTTAAATATATACATATAGAATTAGTATTGTTAAATTAATATTATATTATGGTAAAATTATTAATAATGTAAATATACCTAATGATACATTTTTAACTATCTAAAGGAATGTTTTTTTTCCTGTCTTTTTTCTTTAGAGTTGAGTAGAGTTATGATTTTTCTTATCTTTGTCCTTGTGTTAGAAATCAGTCAGGTCTATTCTTTTCCTTGTGAGAGCAGACATTAGCCCCGCCATGTCTCCTGGCTTTTGAAGAATTAAGCATGTTTTTGCGCTTGGGTAATTCAGTCATGACACAGAGATTGTGCCTCTGATTGGAGGAGAGCCTTGGGCACTGTCTTCTGTGATACAGATTCAGATATGATTTTTAAAGATGTTTTATTTTGATCCTTAAGCATATTCTTCTTGAGGTTAATCTTGCCTGTCACTGGGTTTAGAAGATGACCAGAAAAGGCTTCTTTGCCTGACCTTTATCTACCAAAGGCAACACATCTCCAAAAACTGCAGGATATTTGGGCCCTTGTGCCCAACTTAGAGCAGAAAAATTTTTAAAACCGTTTTGTCTATGCTATTTAACTGGATTTCGTGCTCACGGCCAGCCTTTGTCATGCTCCGGGGAGAGCTGGTGCACGAGTCATTGTCTGGCTCACTCTTCTTTCAAATTGTGCTGCTGAAACTGCGAAAACAATCAATGTTAAAAATCATTGAGTGAAGCAGCCTTAATGGAGTTCATTTTTACAATAGAAAATAGAAAACCATCGCTGTGGATATTAAATAAGCCAGAAATATTGATAGCTACACCATGCAAACAGTTTCACCGATGTGCAGTTCAGCAGCTTGAGGGAAATTAAACGCTCCGTGGTGGCGGTGGTATGAAATCACTACAATATCTCGTGTCAATAATTGTGTTATTAGAATTAGAGTGACCTTTTCTGTCCGGCACACCAGCTAGACAGAAACTGGAGGCCGGTGGCGCTGCTTTCCATGGATTTAGTGCTTGTGTGCCCAGGAGAGAGAGAGAGAGAGAGAGCGCTTTGGAAAGGAACTAATGCAGGGGAAGCTTCAAAGCAAGAAACTTTCACTCAGAGCCTTTCATGCGAAGAGTTTGAAGATGACAAGGGGAGAAATGGAAGGAGTCTCCATAGAGCAGAGACAAACAGGTGGATATTCCTCTTACAGAACTTCTGAGCGGACTGCTCTCTCTCTCTCTCTCTCTCTCTCTCTCTCTCTCTCTTTTTCTTT
>NW_015505934.1:198271-225656 GCF_001515645.1 Sinocyclocheilus grahami
CTCTCTTTCTCTCTCTCTCTCTCTCTCTCTCTCTCTCTCTCTCTCTTGCTTTAGACCAGGCTGTCCATCATGGACACAGCAATGTTAGCTCTGACAGGGTGTAATTTGGACAGATAGAAGGCCAACAGATCACTTTTTGTTGATAGAAGAGGTCAAACAGGAAAGCATCAAGTGGGCAAAGCACTCAACAAATTTAGCGATTACCAAAAAGCCAGTTGAAACGCCAGCCCTGAAATAATGTGATAAATCTTGTCAGGACATTGACCCTTTTTTTTTTTTTTTCCTCCAGTCTTGCACTTTAAAATCCAAGAAAGTGTGAAATCTGTGGGTCAAAGTGAAGTCACCGTTCACTCAGCATCCAGTCTATCCAAAGTGCCGTAAGAGCCGGTGAAATTGAAAGAGTGGAATCTGGGGGTTATTGTGGGCGACTTTGACATGGTTTCAGCGAACTAATCTTTCACCCTTTGAATCCACGGGGACACTCAGAATCTCTGTGTGTGGATTTTTTGTAAATTCCTTGGCCCTTATGCATGACCTGCCTCCAACGCAAGGTCTGCTGCTTATCCTGATTCATGCATACTAATGACTCTGGACTATTTACGTTACAAACCCACTGTTTTATCTATCAGTGCATGTCTACTGTTTAACCCACGTTGTTTGCCAAAGTGAGCGAATTATGTCATTAAAGTTGCACATGGGAGCAGCTCTAATATCTCCCCCACGTCCGTGGAACGTACACACAGCGCTGTCGCATAAGCATCTGTGCAACGCCACTTCAAGCTCTATTACTGGGATTAATATTAGATTTGGGTTCCTTTGAGAAACTAGAGGGCTGGATGCTGGCCAGCATTGGAATGGAGCGTAGGACTGGAAAGACATAGCTCAGCCATTACAACCTGTCAGTTTGAGAGGATGAATACCTCCAAGGAAACAGCAGGAACCTCAGAGCACGCATCTCATGTGGAGCCCACTTACATAACTGTGGTGGGCTTGGCAAGCACACCATGGCCTCATATGAATCTTGGGAACTTTAAAGGGATAGTCCATTAAAAAACGAAAAATCTGTTTTTCGTTTCAAACCTGTAGGACTGGCTTTCTTTTTCATTTTCTGAAAACCGTGTGTTTGTCCATACAGTGAAAATCAATGGGGTCCAACTGACTGTTGTTCGGACCCCATTGACTTTCATTGTATGGACAAAAAGAGTTCTAAGTATCTAAATATCTTCTTTTGTGTTCCACAGAAGAAAGAAAGTCATACAGTGTTGGAATTACATGAGGTAGAGTAAATGATGTCAACAGAACAGAAAGAGTTGCAGAGGAAGAGAATGAACTGAGAGTGATGAATTATTCACAATGATACCAGAAATATGCATTAAGAAAGTTAATAGGGTCAGTTTTGATTTCAAGTTCACTACAAGAGGGGTTAATGGTGCTGGTATGGTCAGTGATTGCCCTATATGTCTTATAATAGAATTACTATTGGCAATGACTGTGCAGACTGATTTTTTTTTCTTTGTTTATTTTCTTATTGTTTTTTCCCTTTTTTATTTGGCACACGTAACTGTTGTTCCTTGTATCCATTATGCCTAATAAAAGGCCAGTAACACTTTCTTGCCTTTCAGTGTTTTTCATGCTCAATTTTTTTAATGTCTTTTACGGTTTATTTTCTTGCTGCATTCATTAGCAATCAGTATAACAAGAAGGTAGTCATTTCTTGTTTTTACCTGTCATGTGCCAATATATAGAAACACTACCTGGGAAACGGGAACCTTTTTAGTATTTGCCTAATATTAGACACATTCTACAAAAGCAGCAGTGCGACAGCCTTGAGTAGTCCATTGAATGCCTAGGGTCCTTAATGTCTTCTATGATTTTCTTACATAAGCTGTTTGCCATTAAGACATTCCTATTAGACACCAGAAATGGACACACAGGTGTAAAACGGTTATGCAAGGAGTTTAGGCAAGGCAAGTTTATTTGTATAGCACATTTCATACACAATGGTAATTCAAAGTGCTTTACATAAAAGAAAATAAAAAAATAATCACAACAATAAAACAAGGAATTTAAAAACTTTGAAAATGATTTAAAAAATTTATTTAAGAGGTTTAAAATGAATTTAAGAAAACGATTATACATAGAATATAGTGCAATCAGTTCGGACATCGCACAGTGCTCATTCAATGAATGCACAGCTAAACAGATGAGTTTTGAGTCTGCATTTAAATGTGACTAATGTTTTAGCACATTTGATCTCTTCTGGAAGCTGATTCCAACTGCGGATAACTAAAAGCAGACTCCCCTTGTTTTGTGTGAACCCTTGGTATTTCTAACTGACTCGATCCTAATGATCTGAGTGGTCCGTTAGGTTTATAATCAGTGAACATATCTGCTATGTATTTAGGTCCTAGGCCATTGAGTGATTTAAAAACGAGTAAAAGTACTTTAAAATCAATCCTAAATATAACTGGAAGCCAGTGTAAGGACCTGAGGACTGGTGTAATATGCTCAGATTTTCTGGTTCTAGTCAGAATTCTGGCAGCAGTGTTCTGGATGAGCTGCAGCTGTCTAATGGTCTTCTTGGGAAGGCCGGTGAGGAGACCATTACAATAGTCCACCCTGCTGGTGATAAAGGCATGAACAAGTTTCTCCCAGTCTTGACTGGAAACAAAACATCTAATTCTTGCAATGTTTTTGAGATGATAGTATGCTGATTTAGTTACTGCTTTGACATGACTACTGAAACTAAGGTCTGTCTCCAGAATCACACCAAGATTCCTGACTTGATCTTTAGCTGTTAGTCAAGGTATCCATTCACCTTGAGAACTTCATCTTTGTTTCCAAATGCAGTTTACACAAATGTGGAGCAAGTGACTGGCCCACGTGAATCTGTATGTCAGATCCTACCCTCCGATGGTATCGAGAAACACAACGCTGGATACTTTGACGTGAGAGCGTTAGTTATGTGTCCGACGTCAGTTTGAATGTCACCCCTCCTGCTGCACTGTACAAACACAGCAGGAAGTCTAATCCCAGCTGAATTGGAAAAGAACTGAGACTTGCCAAGGAGAAGAGCACATTTCATGCTGAATGTAGCAGCTACGGCTGAGAAGCAAGGCTGATGCAAGGTGCAAAAAGCCAGCGGGCTATCTGCTGCCAGTCACTGGAGAATAGAACAATTGAGCGGCCAGTCGTTTTAATAGATATGAGAAAGGGCAGTACTTACGGATCAGAAAGGTCAATGCTGAAAGCACCTGAATATGGGCATTGGTGATGTCATGTCTTCTGACTGTATACAAGGCAAACATCAGGGTGTATCGATTATGTTTAAATGACTCTAAAGGTTCATTGAAAAAAAAGCATGCACACATTTTGTATCAAACAATGGTAATGCTGAAGAGTCAAATCAAATGACTGAGAACAATCCAATAAGTGTTGAACAAAGCCAAGGCTGTTTAAAGTTTAATGCAGCCCGGGGGCACAAGACGCTGATGTGCTTTATTTTTCTCCTCCACAGATAAACCTGAGGTGACGATCAAGGTGGAGTTTCCGCAGGGCCTGATAAGAGAGGGCGAGAATCTGGAACTGACGTGCCAGGCTAAAGGCAAACCACAGTAAGAAACCTCTCTCTCCTGTGTGTTCCATTTCTGACAATATTGGCAACTTTTCAACTTTTACGGTTTGTTCTGATATGGATGAATCTGGGTCCATGGGCTTTCATCCACAATGAGAACAGCCCTCTACCAAAACCCATAGGCAAACTTGTGACCGCCATCACAAAGCATTTAGTGGAATTAATTATACAACATTTCTGGTCCTGATCTAAATTGGACAAGCGACACTCCAAGGTATTTTGTGATATTGCTTAATTGGATTCAAGCGATTTAATAAAAAAAAAATGTATTTTAATCTTAAGGTACAAGCTTTAATTTAGTTTGCCTACACATTGAAAATGAGAAGGATGCTGGGCAAAATCTCAGCTGAATTTGATTGTGCACATGTGCCACAATATTTTTTGGCTTTTTACTTTTGACCATTGATTGCTTTATCTGGCATACAACATAAAATGAATAACTGTGTTTAAATTTAGTAGAGTACTTAATTAAATAAAACCAATATGTTCAGAATTAAATTAAGGCCAAAAGAAAAAAATCATGTAGTAGTCTCAATTGTGTGTAACAGAATTTGAAATTTGGTTAAAAATTTGCCCAAAAAAAATTTTTTTGCATTTGTTAAATTGAATTAATTAAGTTGAACACACACCAATTTCTTGTTACAAAGCTGAAATAAATTTTTAAAAGCTATATTATTTCCCAGCAAGATCAATAATTTATTTAGATCATGATAATCAATTTACATACACCCTTGTTGAAAAGTATACAGTGGCTCCAAAATATGATTTTTCTTTTTTTATGTATTTTGCCCCAAAATATCATTTTATTTATTTATTTATTTTTACAGATTGGTAGGTTTGATATCTTATGCAGTGAAATTCATAAATTTTTACAATTCCAAAAGTGTCCAAATATTTTCTGTGGTCATTGCACATGAGCCTAAAGTGAGTTGTCAGTGTTTGTCCAGTGAGAGCGCATGTAATAAAAGCCATTCCAGTGTTTTTACATTCAACAAGCCCCATAACATCCTCAAACTGAAATGCTGCGGGGCAGACGAGGCACCACCTGAATTCATTTAATAAAGACGAAAATACAATCAATACAGTGAGCAGAAAATTGGAAGTCATTTTCATTAAAGCTTGGAGAGGGGCTGCAGTCATTACTGTCAGACAGTGCAGGGCTTGGCTTGCCATCCCATTTGTATTCTCCGCCTCACGCCAGGTTCTCTGCAGCCCCTCCACTGTGTGTTTTTCCCCATACCTTCCTCAATAAGGCACTTTTTCTAGGTCATTTCTCCCTTTCCATATCAGGAACGTCTGCATCTTTATGCTATGCATGTATATTTAACCTCAGACTGAGACTCTTTGAGATTCCACACTCGCTGCTCGCCATCAAATGTTGTTTTGCCGTCCTTAGAGGCTGTGGATCAACTGCTATTGAATGCGAACCAGTCCTTTGTTTCGAAGCTGTGAAGGTTTTTTTTTTCTCTCTCCCCTTTTAAACAGGATGGTAACAAGTTTAAACACTGACACAAAAACTAAAACAACAAGGGAAAGCCTCCTCAGATGCTCTTGGGAAATAACTACACTGCAGCAGTGCCATTGAAACTTGTGAGAGCCGAGTAGAGTTTAGAGCCTCTTTTATATTTCCACAGTGGGTTTAGCTCATTCTGCTCATCACTGTGAAAGTAGAATAGGCTGTTGTGTGCCCAGCTCAGGTGTTTAGAGAACAAAAGGAGATAGCTCACAGTGGCAGTTAATTGAGGCAGACAAGAGAAAATCACAGCCTTTCAGTTTTTGTTACTTCGCCAAAATGTAGTTTATTTGCCAGTGTCATAGGCTGCGACATTGGTTGAATCCCACAATCTGTGTAACTGACCGCAACTGATTCAGTTTTTTCTGAGGTTAGGACCATAGCTGTTTTTAGTCTCAGACAACACAAATTGCACATATTTACAGGATAACATATTGCACACAAAAACCAAAAGTCTGATTTACTGGAGTCCCGATGCGCAGCAATTTATACTTCTAAAAAATTAAATCATGTATATAAGCTCCCAGACTGCTACACAATTGTTGTCTCCAAGGAATTACTACCATGGTTCCCACACCTTTTGATCAATAAATACTTGGGATTTTTAAATTCTGTAGTGATTTGTTGGATAGCCTCACACGGGGCACCACTAAATGTAGTGAATTTAGCTCTAAGTAGCACCTCCAGTGCAATGGCTTTGGGCTTAAATATTAATATTTAGTTTTGGTCACACTATTTTACAGGGCACAAGCCAAAGAATTTCGCCTTGACAATAAAGAACAATCATGGAAGTTTGTTGAATAAATAAGAATTACATAAATTCTAGAAAGTTGTAGTCTGACCATTCTGAAGGATTTGAGGGATATCGTTAACTTGTAGAGCCTCATACTGAATAATCAACACAAGGAAGACACAAGTGTAATAAAAGTGGTTTTATTTAACAAAGAGATAGAAAATAGTAACTAACAACTACCAAAAGGTGTAACTTTTATTCTCGCTGTAGTATTGCCGTTGCCGCCACCGTCATGAAAGCGCTGTGTTTCGTTGTGAAAGTGAAACTACTTTGTCTCGTTTTTTTTCTTGTATATCTTTGTTTCGGTTTCTCATTTTGAATGATGAATATATACTATTGATAGCTGCTGATATAGACAGTTAATTCCTCTCACGCATGCGCACAACACATGTGTTAGTTTGCTGTCGGCTGTAGTCTATGCGGTGTGTTCGAGCGCAGCTTTTTGGTCCGATGCTGCCAACGTGAGGCGACAACACCGTCGGCTTTCGTCGCCGCTTGTTCTTTGAAGTCGGCTTGGTGTGTCCCGGCGTTTAAGCAAAAGTCATCCTTCGTTGTCCACAAAAAGCCTGATCACATCAAAATGAACTTTCCACACATTGGGCCTCATTCATGAAACACGAGCAGAACAAATTTTTGTGTAAATCGTTCGTAAAGCCGTTCTGACGTAAATTTTCGGATTCATGAAAGTCTTCGTATTTTCAAAATGTTAGTTGGTTCAAAAGAAATTTACACCTGCTCCCTACCACGTGTAAATGGTGCGTAAAACGTTCTGTGTTCTTTTTGGCAAATTGATGACACTGAATTTTGATGCACTGCCATCATAATATTTTACAAGGTCGTTTGCCCCGTTTTTTTTTTTTTGGTAGCTGGGAGTTGATAAACTGCTTGTCACTTTCACTTTTTACCCAGCCGTCCAATCAATGGAGGAGGGGCGGGACAAATACTACACCGACCAATCATCCTACTTGTACAACAACTGAACAACAATAGAGAAGTTCATATTGCTGGTTACTGAATTTTTATATTCAGTAATATTCTTAAGATGAGATACTAGTAATATGTTACTGCCATGGATATTTCAAATCGTAGCAACCAAAGCGTCTCTCAGGCTCAGCTAGAAAAACGCTGTGCCACCAAAGCGTCCAGCACCACCAGCTGGCCGTTTTAAGAAGAGCGCCTGACAGTTTTTCAGCTGGCTAAAAACACTTTTGTGGACACACGTCATTGAATATTTATTGTTAGGCATATGGCCTATTAGTGTTTTTAGCATTTATGCAATATACTGGAGTCAATCCTGAGAAAGTAGACCAGAATATTCCACTGCGTTCCTGGACACGCAATTTACGCAGCTGTAATTCATAGGCGGGGATTATGCTAATTGTGAATGAGCGTGCATGAGCGCCCTATTTACGAATGATTAGAATTCATTAACATACACGTTTAACTATCAAATCTGATGTGTACGAAGTGTTTGTGAATTCGGAGGAGAGTTTTCTGGAAGGTCCGTTTTACGCGCAAATTACTCAGAATTTACTCCAATATTTACGAATGTTTCATGAATGAGGCCCATTGTGTGTAAAGGGGGTTTGCCATCTTGACTACTGTTCACTACAATTTGTTTATTTTCTCTATATGTTGTCATTTAAAAAAAAAAAAGGTTGCAATGCTTTTTCCAGTTGTTTTTTTTATTAATTATTTAATTAATTTATTTATAGATTTCAGAATATATACAGAAAAATATTTAGTGTAGGATTCACTTAGAAACAATTTTTACTTAGAAATTGTTAGTAGATTTCACACAAAATTACAAAGAAACCACAAATAACGCATTGAAATAAATTTGAACGTTTAAGTATAAAGACTAAATTAGTATTTTCTTGTAAAACTTTTTCCAGAAATAGACTGAACTGCTCCAGTTTATATGCAACTTAGAATGTTCTTGCCATATAATGTCCTATAAAACTTTACATGGTACTCAGACAACTTCTTTGCCCAAGAAAGAGGTCCCTTGGCCAGAAAAGACTGTATGGTCTTCCTATACAACTCTAAAGCAAAGCCATTTCTGCTCTGTGTCTCCATCCAGGCCTCATCTGGTGAATTGGGTGAGGGTGGATGACGATGTGCCGTCTCACGCGGTTATCACCGGCTCAGATCTCTTCATCGAGAACCTCAACAAGTCCTACAACGGCACTTACCGGTGTGTGGTGTCCAACTCTGTGGGCGAAACGTACGCTGACTACATCCTTTATGTGCGCGGTAAGTTCAAAGTGACCGAGTAGTTATGTCACTCCGACCTCTTTTTCTTTCACCCACTCCGCCACTCCATCTGAGTCATGGGTCAATAACATTGATCTCAATGACATTTCCTTTCCTTTAGGACATGTTCTAATCTGACCATTTTCCTCTTGGAATTTACTTCTGATATCTTTTGCTGCACTAAGCCTGTGGTGAAATTGCAGTCCTCCATTTTCAGAGCACAACAGTGGACTCAGAGCTATTTTAAAAAGGATTTGTGTTGCAATGAGGATCTTTTAGTGAACAGATATACAGTTTGTCAGTAGCGAGGGAGGCAAACCCCAGCTGATTCAGATTCACTCAGTTATTTTATCAAAATTATACTGTGAATAAGCTTTAAAGAAGCCAAACTTTTTTTTGTTTATGTGTGCGCGTGTGGGAACATTGTATGTTGTTGGTGGGTCGCCACAAAAACTTGGCATTGCCCAGGTTGTGCGTGTTCCAAAAACTTGCCCCAGCACGAAGTGCAAATGTGCCAGTAATTGCGACAGCCTTTTCACACATTTCTCCCATGAGCAGCTTGGCAGTCGTTCCACTAGAAATTCATGACAGTTGAACCAACAGAATAGAAGAGAGAGTGACACAGGCACGTATGGTGCTTCGAGAGCTCAAATCCCTCCCCTATTAAAGACTGCGTTGAATATAACACACTCTATCAGGACGTTTTATGATTTTTACGTCTGATGCCACTTTTAATATCTACACAATTCAACCTCATATCTGACATTAGAATTGCTAATGCAGAAACGGGTCGGCACGTCAGGGCTGTCTAGCATCATGCGTCTCTGTTGTGTTAACATAGTGGCACTCAAATGTATTCAACACACACATACATGTGCGCTCATAAAGACATGCGCTGGAGACATCTGGGTGCTCCATAGTCTTATAATTATTCTCCCTCAAATTAATAGGATGACATCTGCGTATTACAAACACAGTGGCCCTGACACATTCAGCAAGACCCACAGCGCTCCTCACATACTTTGCGTATTACGGCATTCTGTCGAGGCACTGTTCAATTAGACACTCTACTTTACAGAGATGTTAAAGGGAAGGCAAAATGAGCGTTTAGCAAGCTGTCTCATGAAGGACACATTTTCATACAGCCGGTGTATGTAATGCATAGCATATTGGAAGGGTAATTGTGAAGCTATTCATGCATGGCCTTATGTAACCACTATAAGGATTGTTAACACTTTCAGCACTCCTATATAATAATAAATCTGCAGAATTAGATGCAACTTGTCAAGTAGCGCCATGCCATCACACGCCAACATCATCCCAGGCATTCTGCTGGCTCATGAAAATATTTGAGGAGGCACCACTGGTGGTCCTGGCTTACTTAGTGCCCAGATGACAGGGGAACAAAAACACTTAAGTACGCTATATAAGTGTAAGAACTAATATCCAGAAATTGCATATAGGGTTTTTCTTTTATTTTCAGTTGTGAAATTGCAATTGAAATTTGACTGCCAGTGATCACCAAGCATTTAGTTGTTTCAAGAGCAGCTTTCATAGGAAAATATCTTAAACATCATGAGGGTGGGCAGATATAGAGTTTAAAGCACATGATGTGCAGAAGGGGAGACTAAAATGGACTGATCAGATTAAGACTTGTATGCATGATTGATGCTGCAAAGTTTTAGATAAGCCTCTTTATTACCTACAAAATTCAAAAGATTTTGAACATTAAATTTTATCCTATGTATGTACACACGTGGACAGAATTGTTGATACCCTTGGTAAATATGATCAAAGAAGTCTATGAAAATAAATCTGCATTGTTAATCCTTTTGATCTTTTATTTAAAAAAATTCACAAAAATCTAACCTTTCATTGGCGGATAAGAATTTAAAATGGGGGGAATTATCATTATGAAATAAATGTTTTTCTCTGATACACATTGGACACAATTAACGGTACCCATTTATTCAATACTTTTTGAAACCTCCATTTGCCAAAATAGTATAGGAGTTTTCTCCTATAATGCCTGATGAGTTCAGAGAACACCCGACAAGAGATCAGAGACAATTCCTTCATCCAGAATCACTTCAGATTCCCAGCTCCATGACGGTGCTTCTCCTCTTCAGTTCACCACACTCATTTTCTATAAGGTTCAGGTCAGGGAACTGGAATGGCCAAAGCAGAAGCTTGGTTTTGTGCCCAGTGACCCATTTTTGTGTTGTTTTTAAGGTTTGTTTTTGTATTATTGTCCGGTTGGAAGATCCAAACATGGCCCATTATAAGATTTCTAACAGAGTCAGTCACTTTTTGATTTTTTATCTGTTGGTATTTGATAGAATCAAATATGCCATGTGTCTAAACAAGATGTCCTGGACATCCGGCAGAAATATAGGCCCACAACATTAAAAATACAGCAGTATATTTCATTGTACACATGGGGTACTTTTTATCCCTGTGTTCACCAAACCCATCTTGAGGGTTTGCTGTTAAAAAGCTTTATTTTTTAGTTACATCTGATCATAGAAGCCAGTCCCATTTGAAGTTCCAGTTGTGTCTGACAACAGAATATGCTGGAGATAGTTTTTTGGTGAAAGCATTTTCTTTTCTTGATTTTTTTTTTCTTGAAGTCCTCCCAAACAACATGTGGTTTTCTGACCCCGAAACTCAAACTTGCAGTTCTCCAGCTGTGATCCTTGAAGAGTCTTTGGCCACTCAAACTCTCCTTCTCACTGTGCATTACGACGATATAAACACGTTCTCTTCCAGGCAGATTCATAACATTTTCTGTTGATTGGAGCTTCTTAATTATTGCCCTGATGGTGGAAATGGGAATTTTCACTGCTCTAGCTTTTTTCTTAAAGCCACTTTCTAATTTGTGAAGCTCAATTATATTTTGCTGCACATCAGAAATATATTCTTTGGTTTTTCTCATTGTGATGGGTGATTAATTTGGAATTTGGCCTTTGTTTTCACTCATATTTATATTTCTGTGAAACAGGAAGCCATGGCTAGATAATTTCATGTTCATAATCACCCTGGTGTGCTCAAAATTGTGAATATGAATGGGAATATATTTCAGATATATTTTACTCATAAGAATTTCTAGAGGTGCCAGTAATTGTGTCCAATGTGTATTTGAGAAAAAAACATTTATTTCATAATGATATTTCCCCCCATTTTAAATTCTTAAATAAAAGATCACAATGATTAACGGATTAACTTTATTTTCACAGCCTTCTTTGATCATATTTACCAAGGGTACCAACAATTCTGACCACGTGTGTATGTATTTATTTATTTCATCGAAATAATGCAACTTTAATTTAACATTTTGAATTTAAATGTAATGTATTTTTTATATATATATATATATATATTTTTTTTTTTACTCAGTCATTTTATTTATTCATTTTTAATCAGTTTTTATTTCTCAAAATTAACTTTAATAATTTTTTTAAGACTTTGTAAAGTAAAAAGTTATTTATTTATTCATTCATTTATCAAAACAATGCAATTTTAACTGTAATGTATTTTTTATATATATTTTTATTAATTTTTTTACTCAGTCATTTTATTTATTCATTTTTAATCAGTTTTTATTTCTCAAAATTAACTTTAATAATTTTTTTAAGACTTTGTAAAGTAAAAAGTTATTTATTTATTCATTCATTTATCAAAACAATGCAATTTTAACATTTTGAATTTAAATTGTATCATCATTTTTATCAGTGGTTGCTTATGAATGGGGTAAAAAAGCATTCAACACATTAGAGTTAATATCAGATTCTCGGTTTGTGGTGGCAGATCTTCCTGAGCCCTCGATAGACAGCCAGAACAGATGTACTGCAGAGGCAATTTTTCTCTAATGCGTTTGTTCCCCAACTGTTGTGAAGCTAAGTGATGGAGAACACTTGGAGGGTGGCTGGCACTAAACTGGTTATGGGGAAAAAATACATTCCCTGAGACATTTTCCAGGGGCCCCATCCCAGCATGCCCCTGCGGGGGAATGAGATCTAACACACCGGCCTGTAACAAGTTTACAGAGCGCCTCTAACCTAATAAAGACTACCTTTGCCTTCACAACCCTGGCCTTTAATATTGTGCACTCCTCCTCTGCCTGTCACCCTCGCTCACATTTCCTCTCCGTAACAATTCCTCTATGTTTAGAGGACTTTCCTTTGGTAACTCCGAGCTGCCCGGCAGAAATCGATCACTGCAATACACTACTTTAACGGTGCTCAGAGTGCCATACTGAACCCAAACACAAACATGATTTTGTTCACTTGGTGGGTCAAGAATCAGGGTTCCCATTGTATAATTGTGTTTTCCAGGCCTGGGAAAGTACTTTTTTTCTAATTATGCTCTGACCTAAAACATTTAATTGGCTAAATATTGCTCTTCTGTAGAGTAAAACTTTCTTCTGAGTTACAGTCTGATTTGTACTGTTCTTTTTTAGACATTTTTGAAAGTTAATTTTAAAGGGATAGTTCGCAGAAAACTGAAAATGGTCATGTTGTCCCAAACCTGTATGACTTTCTCTCTTCTGTAGAACTCAAAAGACGATATTTCAAAGAATGTTGACAATTAAATGGTTTCGTTTCCTATTAATTTCCCTTGTGTGTCCAAAAAGTTCAACGGAAGTCAATGGGAACCAAAACTGTTTGGTTATCAACTTTCTTAAAAATACCTATTTTTTTTGTGTGTTCAGCAAAAGAAATGCATACGGGTTTGGAATGAGTAAATGATGGCATAATTAAAAATTTTTGGTGCATATCTTTAATGAATCTATCAAACTGACTCATCCTCACTCTAAATTATTAATTTGTGTTAATTTTTTTTATTTTTTTTATCTTATCCATATTTTCAAATCACTGGAAAGATCTGGAAGATTGAGAGAAGGTGGGACCCCTGAATAATGTGTTGTGGCCACAGAGTGCTTGTGGTTATGGAAATTTACATCTGATCACAAGCCAAAGTAAAGCATTGGCCCACACTTCCTCTGAGGGAATCCCCTATGTGTTTGTGTAAATGGCAAGCATAAACAGATATTTGCTTTAGTGTAAACCTAAATACTCAACCCTCACACATAAACCAATGTGGATTCAACACAGCTTGCTGAAAACACATTGCATGGAGATTGATAAACAGCCTGATTTTGTGACAAGCCTCAAACTTGTTTGAGGCACCTAATTGTCCCTTATATCCAACAACATGTGTAGCGCAAGAAGAGTACTGAGAAAGAACAGCTGGAGGAACAGCAGTCTTCCTAGCAGTGCATGTAACTCGAGAAGATCCAGTCTCGGTCCAGCGAGCTCAACATATGTAGGGAAAGAAGAAGAAAAAACACAATCTACACTTCTGTCATGGTGGGTCCAATCCATCCCTGTGCTGTAATAATGAGAGTCGTAAATCACTTCTCTCCATACTTTCCCTCCATAATTAAAGCCTCCATTCTTGCTCACTTTTATTCAATTTGCCCCATCAGTGTGTTTCCCTTATAATACACCGTATTGGTGATGCACACATTTAAAAGTCAGATTGCCCTAATAAATTTGGATGCTGTCAAACACAAGCTTGGCAGCCCGCCGTTCAAAAATCTAGTCATCTGTGAATTCAGACATGCAAATGTGCCGTATTAGAATTGGCACTGTAAAACCTTCCTACTGGATGTCTGAAGATGAAAGAATGCATTGCAAATGACGTGCAGGCTTTCGTATCTAAACTAAAACTAGAGCATCTGAACCGTCGTGCACTTTTGCTTACTGAATTATATGACAGTTGTTGATGTAAAATTTAAAAACTTACTAACTTTGTATAATTTATCTAAACTTTGTGAATAAAGTAACTATGCGATTAGCAAACAGTGTGTACTGTGCATACCATTATTTTAGATAGATTAAAACACATTAAAACGTGAATATACTGTAGCTATATTTACTACATAATAAACTTATAATAATACAACATAATATTTACTACGTAATACATTTATACAGTTGGTCATAGTCAACATTAAATTCAGTTATGTAATTTAAATAAATTCATTCATTCACACAGATGCATTATTCTCTGTTCTGTAGAATAGGCGCTAGTTGCAGTTTTGTAAAAGTTCTCATACTGTGGAGTTGCTTTGTAATTATTGAGAAACATTTCATAATTCTCATAACATGGTTCAGCTGGCAGATTGGATGGGTGCTGTTTTTAAGCACTCTCATGTCTCATAGCTCTAAGGCAGAGGAGTCTCTCATCCACACCCATTTTATCCCGTCTGCCAGAGTCATTAACAAGGGCCGTCTCCTAAGTCCTCCCTTCATTAGCCTTTCATTGAAGTCGATCGCTTCAGTGCTGCTGCCAGTGTCAGATTTGCAGGTATTTATTGTTATTTTACGCTGTTCACTCACCTCTCTCGCTCATTGATTCTACAGAGAGGAGGAATGTGCAATATATGGAGGAGGAATGCACTCCTGAATTTACACTATAGCAAGGCAAATGTGCCACTTCTGCCATTTATTGATATGATGTCCTTATTAAACAGTTTGAGGGAATTTCCATGCATATGCTTCTGCATATGGCTTCCACCTCTGGAAATATCATGCAGATCCTAACAGGTTATTTTCTAATGCAGTGGTTTTTAAACTTTTAAAGGGGTCATATGACGTTGCTAAAAAGAACATTATGTTGTGTATTTGGTGTAATGCAATGTGTTTATGCGGTTTAAGGATTAAAAAACACATTATTTTCCATAATGATTGTTTCTCCTCTATGCCCCACCTTTCTGAAACGCGTTGATTTTTACAAAGCTCATCGTTCTAAAAAAGCGAGGTGTGCTCTGATTGGCCAGCTATCCAGTGCGTTGTGATTGGCCGAATACCTTAAGCGTGTGATGGAAATGTTACGCCCCTTAACATACTATGATGCCGTCTCCCAGCAGTACGAGACTCAGTGCAGCTGCTCTGCTCGTGCACATCCCATCATCAGTTCTCTTTTAGCAGTTCAGTCAATGTACTGTTAGGAGTAACTGAATAACTCGTGATATTGGTTTATTTTCGCATCAGAGGGAGTGTCAGGCACGTTTATAAACCGAATAACTTAAGTAATTTGTGGATTAGTGCGTACTGGAGACGCGTACCGTTTCAAACGTTTCAGTTCAATTTGGTGAACTGGTTCGACCGGTTCACTAAGAAGATCCGGTTAAATAGAACGATTCGTTCGCGATCCGGACATCACTAGACGAGACAAAACCAATAAAACCCATTACAAACGAGGAGGTACTTAAGGAGTACCACATCTCTTCAAATCAGAAAATCAAACTAACACCTACACTCTTAAAAATAAAGGTGCTTCACGATGCCATAGAAGAACCTTTTTGTCTAAATGGTTCCATAAAGAACCTTTAACATCTGAAGAACCTTTCTGTTTCACAAAAGGTTCTTTGTGGCAAAAGAAGTTTCTTCAGATTGTAAAAAGGTATGAAAGAGATGGTTCTTTAAAGAACCTTTGACTGAATGGTTCTTTGTGGAACCAAAAATGGTTCTTCTATGTCATCGCTTGAAGAACCTTTTGAAGCACCTTTATTTTTAAGAGTGTAGTCACAACAATGTTCCTTCTGATTTTGTTTTATTTGCTTATGCATTTAGAATAGCATCTCTTTTAATAGTATAACCTTATTTTTGTTGCTTTTTTTGTTTTTGTTTTCCCTCACAGAATAACAACTGACTTGAATTTGGCACCCCGTAATTCACAATATTGGGCTAATTTTTCCATTTTATCATTTATTTATCATTTTTGCTACAAGTACCACCTAGAGGAAATCCAGTGGTACACGTTGTGTAGTGACCACTACCACTGTTTCATTTGTTGTGTGTGTGTGTGTGTTTATACTTGCGTTCCAAAGGGACAAAGCCTTAGGCAAAGCCTAATACTGCCATATAGCCCCGAAAAATCATACACATTGCAATATTTAGGTTAAGCTCCCTCAACTGCTCTTGCTAGTTTTGCTACAGCAAGCGAAAATCTCCTTGAAAAAACATGCAAAGCTGCCTGATGACAGAAGGTTGCTGATGGGCAAATCAACAGCCCTGAGCACCCATTACTAATCACACTATTAATCACGTGTGTTTTTCCCTCTCTGTGTCGTTCCTGAGTGACTGTTATCCGTTAGGAGTCCCAGGACATGCCAGGAAATGCCATGCCGATTAAAGTACTCATCTAGTCAGCTCCTCGTATGTACCTCGCTCTCCTGATTTCCTTCCTTTCCTCTGCGAGCCACTCATGCGTTGGTCCACATCTCATTTGGGAGATTGCGTTCCAAAGGGACAAAGCCTTAGGCAAACCTAAAACTGCCATATAGCCCCGAAAAATCATACACATTGCAATATTTGGGTTAAGCTCCCTCAACTGCTCTTGCTAGTTTTGCTACAGCAAGCGAAAATCTCCTTGAAAAAACACGCAAAGCTGCCTGATGACAGAAGGTTGCTGATGGGCAAATCAACAGCCCTGAGCACCCATTACTAATCACACTATTAATCACGTGTGTTTTTCCCTCTCTGTGTCGTTCCTGAGTGACTGTTATCCGTTAGGAGTCCCAGGACATGCCAGGAAATGCCATGCCGATTAAAGTACTCATCTAGTCAGCTCCTCGTATGTACCTCGCTCTCCTGATTTCCTTCCTTTCCTCTGCGAGCCACTCATGCGTTGGTCCACATCTCATTTGGGAGATGTGCTGTTTTAGCAAGTGGCTCAGCAAGGGAGAGAATAAAATATGAGTTCTCATCTTAGCATTAGCCTTTGCGTGTCTGGGGAATCGGTGTAACCGGCAGTATTTTGCAGTGGTCCGGGTTTAATGAGCCTGCTACACACACACACACCCCAGCCCATTGCTATGATTCATAATGTGCCATGATAAACACACGCTGGGATGACATAGCAGGTATGCGCTGTGAAAGTCAATAAGCCCTGATACTCTGAGGCATAAGTTTGCCTTTTAAAAAGATTGCTCTAAAAAAATTTACAAAAATGGTCTGTTTCTAAATGCGGTGAGTTATAGATCCAATTGGCCTGCCAAGTTTTTAATGAGCTATTGACACCGGTGATCTCAAACATCTGTTGGGCATTCACAGTTCAAAACAGAGTGGCGCCAGTAAAGTTGCCCCTCCACCGAGTCGGCCGAGTTTAACCGAACATTCGTTTAGTGGCGTTTCAGTTTCTCTGTCTTTCTTTATTAAAACATTTAGCTTTTCAGGCTCAGCATGCATTATTTAATGCAAATGTATTCTGTAGTGACTATTGATCAAATGTGCTGCTGCTTGTAAAGTTAGCTCTATAGCTCTTCATTAGCCTGTATTTGCCATGCTTGACTGCTTTCTGAGATTCCTTGGTCAGCTGTTTCCTTTTCCCTTTTTGTCATAGGATATTAAGGATGCCCAAGCATGTCAAAATATTAAACATTTTAGCCCCTGTACTTTCAGAGAGATGCATGATTGTGTTTACAGTAAATCCTACGCAGTTTAGCAGGTTAACTCAGTCCGTTTGCTGCCATGCTTCATCTCCAGCAAGAGAAGTCAATATGGCTGTGCACTTCTAAAAGAGAAATGTTCACATAGCTGCGATTGCCTTGTGAATCAGTGTAGTTCAAGACAGGTAACAACTTACCGCTGACAACCTGTGATCCATTACGTTTTTTATTGGCATGCAAAACATACAAATCTTTGAAAGAAGCTTTTCCGACAGAAAGTGCAGTAAAGCAGTGTAGGATATCAGACCGAATCAGACAATCTAAGATTTGGTCAAAACCGAGTTGAGGCACGAGGAGTCACAAAAATTCCACAGAGGCCCAAGACAACAGGATGTCATAAATCAGACCCTAGCCTCTCTGATGTATGTTGAGTTATTTTGAGGGGACAGCAAATTTACAGTTATACAAGATGTACACTCACTACTTTACATTGTAGCAAAGTGTCATTTCTTCAGTTTTGTCACATGAAAAGATATAATAAAATATTTACAAAAATGTGAGGGGTGTACTCACTTCTGTGAGATACTATATATCTCAATCTAAAAATGTTTTTGTAAAAAAAAAATCTCATAAAATGAAACAATCATATTTATTTTTCTTTAGCCCAGAGTAGACATAATCCTGAGTTATTATTCCATTTCACACTAAATATGATTCCATACACTTCCAATTAATTCGACTAAAAACAATATTTTGTCTTTTTAAAATGTCATGTGAACATGTTAATCCAATGTGTAACATGCTTTAAAACATTAAAATATTACATTGCATATTGTGTTGTGTATATTTGGACAGACAGATGGAGACTGTATTATAACTGTACATGTATGTTGCTGAAAGTTTCCTTAACAAGTGTTTAGTGTGGTGTTAAAAGTCCTGTAGCGCATGACATGCAATACGTAGCTGCCATTTTCTGAGTGATCCCGTGTATCGGCAGAGGAGATGGAGACAGAGTTCCTCTCTGCCTGCGCTTCATCCTGCTGGATGTTTATCATTAGAGAGTGAAAGCGTTTCTGGGCTCCCACCAAGCTCTTTTGATGGAGCGCAGACAACAACATGGGGAGGGGAGACAGCCAATTTCCCCCACCACAGATGTTAACACAGTGGTATCTGTCTGGACTTGCTGGGCAAACAGTGGTGCGGGCCTCGTCACTTTTCACGCCTGTTATCTCCCCGAGAAACATCGCTCGCCCCCCTCTGCGCTCCCATTCCTCATTTCATTAATGTTTGCCTGTTTGTCTCTCCATGAAAAATCCTGATCACCCCACGCACCGGACTGGCTAACACTCCTGCTGTGTTAACTAGGCGATATCAAACATGCTAGGCCGGTCACGACCGCCACCACTGTCCTGTAGGACTCGTGCTGCATTTACCAACATCTACATTGCTTCTGTGTTGATTAAAAAAAGACAGATGCATGACTGGAGGACAAAACTGGGAATATGGGCACACGGCATAGTCGCTACAATTAACTTCAGCTCTTTTTTCATCGGGTTAGTTTGAACCTTGCTTATATTATATTTGAGTAAACTCTGATTGTAGAACTGGCTCTGTGGCCGAATGATACAAATGTCCCTGTGATACTGACCTCCACAAGCTCATTAGCTACTCTAATCCACTCTACTCAACATAAAAAGCACACAAAAGCTAATACGGCCCCAGATGATGGAAAGCTAAATCAATGTTGCTGCTGGTTTCAATCTCTAAAAGAGACCCTGATGTAATTTGCTGCCTGTAATGATTGTGATTTTGAAGCAACCGATTGAGATCGTTTCACTCTGTTTTTCTCCTTCCTCAAGGCAATTCTTTATATTACAGTGAAAACCGTTCAGATTGCTAGAGATGCGGCTCTGCATTTCGTTGTGTACTCGCAAAACCGAGTGGGAGCGGCCGTCAGTTCCGCGAGCAATCAAAATCTTGGACTGGCTTGTGCAGATGATTTGAGAGAATCTATAAAGAGCTGAGAAATGAATCGGCTGTGATTAGGCTACATGATTGTGTTTAATGAAAGAAGCGATGATGCATACTAATGAGACACACCCTCTTTCTTCATTAACGAGGTGAATGAATCTCGTTAACACCGCTGCCTGCTGTACACATTGAAATCCTCCAGAGGTCCAACCCGCAGGCATCGCTGTAGATAAACGGCCCTCATAGGGAAAATATTATTCAATTACAGACATATTGCGTTGTTTGTGTGAAATGATTCTAGCAAAGCCTCAGCTCTGGATATGCTTTCCACATGCCGGGCCACGCAGACCTATAGCACTGCTATATCAGGCCACGTTTTTATCACTTTCCCCTTAAAGTGCATCCTATTATGCCCATGTACTTCAATAGGAAGAGTGGGTCCTAAGCAGCCACACTGCTCCCTCCTTCTGCTGATTTCATTTATCCTTTGGCTGGATGTGTATAGTTCAGGAACACCACATGAATTTATCAGTCCGCAGAGGTGGAGGCCACTTAGAAATTTAATACATTTTTGATAAACTGGCTATAAGAGAAATGGACTGGGCTATACTGCACTTTTAAAAAATCTATTAAAGCCCTAACGCAAGGCTAAAGTGCTCCACAGCTTCAGGAGGTGACATTTAGAGATTACTAAATTGCCATTTACACTGAAAAATAAATGGCTAAATGGAGGGGCCTTGCTTGCCACCATATGCAATGAGGACAGATGTCATAAATTTTTCTCTGCTAAACACGGCTAAAAAATGGATGTTTATCGATATTTCTGAGAGCTCTTTTTCCCCACAAAGCTTTTTCAAATTTAATTAAAGATGAGTCATTTCTTCCTCTGCCTCTTTCTCTCTGGCTGACAACACAATCTGTCCTCCATCTCTCTCGTTTCTCCCTTCCCGTCATTTGCTCCTTCTCTTTCTGTCCATTTATCTATCTGTGACTTTGAGCTGCAGTGAAAAGAGAAGACTGAATGAAGACTCTAAAGGTGTTGTTTAGTCCTCTTATTGTATTTTATTTTAACCCCTAACCCCTAAGTTTCATGCACTGTTGTAAGTAATAGTTTTAGTGATAATTGCCTCAGCAAACACTACTAATGAAAATATTTGATTACAAGTAGTATTCATACGTACCAAATGCAAATTATAATGTTCTGCATAAATGGACACTGCAAAAGGCGCAGCTAAAACAATGGTTTCTTCATTAATTACATGTTTGGCCTTGCTAATAAAATGCAGGTGAATAAGATTTTTCTTTTTTTTGTAATTGATGAAAGAGTCTGATTCATTTTAGCAAGTAACAAACAAAAATAAGGGAGGGGAGAGGGAGGAGGAAAAAAGTGCTTTTGTCAGTGCTTAAATTGCGTAAACACCATCTGGTAAACTGATTTTGGAATTGAACAAATGAATTGCCCAGCAAAAGCACTTGCGCATAAGATAGGAGTCCATTTCTCTCCCTGTCTGATTCCCACAGCCGAGTACAAGCCAGACAAAGAGAGATGGCTCGCTGGCAGAGAAAAGCCTAATTCACTAAAGGTCAATTGCATTACCACAGGGAAAACAACCACTGCAGTGCTTTGATACACAACCCAGGGAGACCATCCTCTAGAATTTATTGCACTTAGCGTCATGCAAACAGAGAAATGCTCCCAATAAGTCGTTTTTATACGGAGGTATATTGTTATGGGAGCTATGATTACATTCTATGATGGCTAACTGGAAATAGGCTGGTAGAACTGTGGAGAATATTCAGTCAGCCAAGCCTGAACCTGCCTGACATCACAGACTGCCTAAATACAAACAGATAAATAATACACACTTAATGAAAAAATAAACCTTATCCATTTGCTCATTATTGTCCCAGTCAGTCATATACTCAAACAGATGTCTATTGTATTTAGCTGCAAATTATGCCTAGAACACATTCGTTCTTCATTTAGTTAAATGGGATGTATAATGTAAATATACAGAGCATTCAGTGTGCTGAGAAATCATGAGAGGTGGCATTGGACAGTTATTGCCAGTTAAAAGCAGATGACAAAGTAAACTGAATGGATATGTTCATGAACATGATGACATTTCTTTTAATTTCTATGCTGATGATTCTCAGATGTATGTTCATGAACTGTCTTAAGAAGATTAAATGCTGGGTTGCAAACAATTTCCTCCAGCTAAACAATGAAAAAACTGAGGTGATTATCTTTGGTTCCTCCAAAATCAAAAACTCTATAGCCACTTACTTTGACAATCTTACTCCATATGTTAAGTCACATGGAAAAAATGTAGGTGTTACCTTTGACTGTTGAAAAACAAATCAGCTCAGTTTTTAAAAACAGCTACTATCAATTGAGAGTCATTTCCAGACTTAAATCGACACTTTCCTTTCAAGACTTGGAAAAAGTAATTCATGCATTTATCACATCACGGTTGGACTATTGTAATTCTTTATACCTTGGTCTTCCCCAATCTTCACTGGCACGTTTACAGATGGTCCAGAATGCAGCAGCCAGACTGTTAACTGGTGCAAAAAAAGTGATCATATCACTCCAATTTTAGCCTCTCTTCACTGTCTCTTTTAGAATTCAATTTAAAATTTTGCTGATTGTTTTTAAATGTCTTAATGGACAAGCCCCATCTAACATCTCTGATCTTATTATTATTTTATTTAGCTCCTAAGTCCCTCAGATCTGCTAACAAAGCTCTTTTATATGTCCCACGGTCACAACTTAAATTTAAAGGTGACAGAGCGTTTGCAGTTGCTGCTCCACGGTTATGGAATCAGTTGCCACCTGACATTAAGAGTGCTCCTTTTATTTCTGTTTTTAAATCTAGACTTAAGACACATCTTTACTCTATAGCCTTTCCTGACTATTAACTTATGGATTAGTAATTTTATATTTTACTGTATTTTATGATTGTTCTGTGCAGCACTTTGGTCAGTGTAAGCTGAATTTAAATGTGCTATGTAAATAAAATGTACTTACTTACATTTATACAAACCCCACCTTCTCTTAATTTTACGTTTTTAGGGATTGATCATATGTCGTCAAGTAGTTAAGGGGGTGGTTCACCCAAAAATGAAAAAGTTTCATAAATATGCATATTTATAATAAAATAAAATGTGCAATACGTATAATTTTTTTAATTAATTATTATATATAATCACAGTTCATAATATAATATGAATGGATAGACATAAATAGATGAATAAATATTATATATAAATAAATATGAACAGTTATATACATATATTATTTTAAAATGCTGGTTGTTCTGTAGTTTAGTGTACTGCAAAGTTAATATTGTTAATATTAAGATTAATATTGCATTTTTTATTTAATTTTGGTTTAATTTTAATAGTATTCTCAAATTAAATGTTTTATTTCAGTCAGTTTAATATAATTAGTTTAATAGCTGACTATTTGCAGGAAAACATCTTTTCGGTGTCCTTAAAGGCTCTTTTGGGGGTTTACATAAACAGCATTAATGAAGCTTTTTTTTGCACAATAGATTCATCACAATAATGTTACTCTAGTATATTTTTTCACATTTTGTATGAAGAGTTGTGTGCTTCTGAAATTCAGCAGTTGTGCCCTTCCCTTGGGCACTGGGCGCATGTTTCGCTGTCGTCTCCTGTGCCACACAAAGCTGTTGCAATTAGCCACGAAGCTGTGTGCCTATTGTCATCTCTGCTGATATCAGCTGCTGATGTAAGCAAGGACACCACCTCAGGTGACCCACACTGAAACAAAGGGCCATGCACAAGGGGGAAGGCCGTTGCTCACCAGCAGACTTATTGACGGACTTCTGCCTGAACCAGTAATGGGCTTAGCAGGCTTCCAGAGGCCCTCTGATGAATGGAGGACAGCTTGAAAATTGTAATGCTCATTTTGGATCAGTTCCTCCATATATATATTTTTTTCTCTCCCTGGATAGTAGTAAATAACCAGGACAGCTCCCTTACGTCCCTCCTGCTTTCTCCGTGTCTCCTTCCTTCTCTGCGAGAACATGCTCCAAACCATCTGCCTGATGGGAATCGCAGCATGCAAGGAGTGATGGAAACCCTCCACTTCCCTCTTAATGTCAAATAATAACCTGTAGATATTATTGCTCATTTTGATTGTGTTTTTTAATTCGTAGGCTCATGCTTCATCTCAGGACTCTCTCCTTGAACTCTTTGCCTCGAGAACTCAGTGCCCACTTTCAGAGGGGCTTGACAGTTCATGTTTGATAATGTTTCAAACGATGCAGTGGCTCGAGACCTATACAAAGGCTTGCTGTGCTGCAGTAAGTTCGGTGTTATTCAAGTAGTTAATTTTTCTGATGGTGGAAGCCCTTTTGAAGGACCTAATGTCAGCGGTATGCTGAGAAGTTTCCTTAGTGATTATGTTAAAGGCCTTGCTGTGCCTTTGTGCCAGATGAACGTCTTTAATGATGGAGAGAGTTTTTTTTTTTTTTGAGGACTAAAGAGCAGTCTTACACTAACACAGTGTGTTGAAATGGGTCTCCTGACCTCCTAAAGGCTCTTTACCTAAAGGCCTAATAGCAGGGATTGCAAGTAAAGCATGCTCTCTGCTCTCTGTAGTTCTTGGCTACATTGGCTTTTTCACAAACCTCATCAAAATACATTCAGCAAATTTCAGAATTAAAAAATGGTCTCCTTTTTGAATTCATGAATTGGAATTTGATTAGGAAGGCAAGGTGTGTTCATGTACACTAATGTTATCAATTTCAAACAAGGCTTTTCTCATTTAAGTTGACTGAAATAAGATACAGTAAATGAATAAATAAATAATGATGATGATTATTAAAAAAATATTCATTTTCAGTGGAGGTTCTGTAAGTAGAATGCTGTAAGTTTAATAATTTAGTATTTTCAAATAATTCTTTATCTCGATATTATATTATATTTTATTTTATACATTTTGTTTACTTGTAGCTATTTTTAGCAATCTTATTTTCATTTTATGTTTTTATAATTTTATGTTTATAATATGACTTTATAATTTTAAAAAAATGATAATAGCTGTATACTAATTTTATCACTCATAATCAAATTAGACCTCTTTTCATTTGACTTAAGATATTTTTAAGTGGTGGTTCAGTAAGTAGTGTTCTGCAATTTTTTTCCATTTTTAATACTGTTTTTCAGATTTCATTTCACATTTTAGTTTAGTTAGTGTTAATTTCAGCAGTTGTTTATTTTATGGTTATTAGATTATGCAAGATGATAATATTCTATAATATACTAATTGTATCACTCATAATCACTTTAAAATTAGGCTTCTATCTTTTGAGAAGCATTTCCTTTGTATCTGATTTGCAGTCTCCACAGTTTTTATTGAAGAAAGACAACAGATGCAATTAAAAAATGATAATAGCTGTATACTAATTTTATCACTCATAATCAAATTAGACCTCTTTTCATTTGACTTAAATAAGATATTTTTAAGTGGTGGTTCAGTAAGTAGTGTTCTGCAATTTTTTTCCATTTTTAATACTGTTTTTCAGATTTCATTTCACATTTTAGTTTAGTTAGTGTTAATTTCAGCAGTTGTTTATTTTATGGTTATTAGATTATGCAAGATGATAATATTCTATAATATACTAATTGTATCACTCATAATCACTTTAAAATTAGGCTTCTATCTTTTGAGAAGCATTTCCTTTGTATCTGATTTGCAGTCTCCACAGTTTTTATTGAAGAAAGACAACAGATGCAATGACCAGCCTCCCTAAAAATAATATTCAGTAAATGTTTATCACTCTATGAGCACATTTTACTAAAAATCGCTGAATTTTCCAATTCATGGGACATTCTGTAAATCTAGTCTGAGTTAGAAACAGAAACCAGGTCAGTTCTGGTTCACAACCTACACATATAGTATAGATCTCATATTGTAACCCTGAGGTCCCAGGTTCAAACACTGGAAAAGGCAAAATATAAAAGCCAGGTTACTTCAGGGCGGCTGCCCCCCTCAAGAGTGCACTACAAGTCGCATTGGATAAAAAATAGTTTTCTAAATGGCAAGTAAAAACTAAAATGCTAATCCAGCATTCATACAGTAATTCATTTCTGTGTTTTACTGCTCAGTGACACACTTATGTTCTATTCCAAGAAGCTCTCCATCTAAAAGAAACAGGCGCTCTTGATCTCCATCTTGTGATCCAGTGAACATGCCTCATTCATCTACATTTGCCTAACTCATATACGGAATTGCTTGGTATTCTACACACCATTTGAACCGCTTCTTTCCGTCAATCTCTGATAAATATTGAGGAATACTCAACTGAACCTGAATCATCAAAGCCAACAACTGGATTAGGACTAGATCCTATCTAATTGAGCCGAGAAACGCCAAGTTATGCTTTAAGGGCAAAGTTTATGTTGCCCTAACAGTGATTGACATCTCTAATGTTTCGTCCCATAACGAGCACCTCTGCATCACGGCTCTCCTGGTGTGTTTGAAGTGCTCTCTGCTCTAAGGTAATGCACCAGGATAAGGGCTCACATTCCCCGTGTTATGTATTCGCTTCCATATTTCAGTCGAGGCATTTCATCAGCTCAAAGCACAAAGGCAGTCTGAATTCTCAGAATTATCTGGAGCGGTAATGTAGGTTTACGCTGAGTTATCAACATTTCAAAACGTCAGAGGCCTTCTGGTGCTATTTAATGACTAATTACATACAATAGTTGCAAAGACATTCAGTTGTCATTCATATACAATTTTACATCATATTCATATGTCATATATAATAGTGATTTGCCTTAAAAGTCAGTCCATGTGATTTTAATGTACCACACTCTACTTTTGACTCAATAGCTTAGTTCGAAGGTAAGAAAGGCAAGCATATGAAAAGGTAATTTTATGTAGTCATTATTTATTGAGAGTAATGTGGTCCCGCTATATTGATCGAGGGTGCAGCAGTGATTGTCAGCACCATTTGAAAATGTTCTGTGTTTACAAAGCAGCACACACCAGTGATTCAGGCATGACCAGTTTAGACATTTTATGATTCTTGAGAGCTGATATTTTGACACAAATCAGATCCCACCACAGAATCATATTCCCCTTCCTCAATGCCAAAAATATCTTGTAATAGAGCTTCATAATCAGTTAGGCTAAAAGGCTAAGCTGTTGACTGAAAACACAAAAGAAAGTGAAATTTGAGTAATATGATCCATTTGAACTTTTGTAATATAATATGATGTGTGATGTGTGATTTAAAACACGCTAAATGGATAGTTCACCAAAATTTCTGTTGTCATTTTTCAGTTAATTATGGAAGTTCTAAGCGGCCATGCATTATTTTTTTTCCTTCTTGTTTTCTCGTTATAACGACTTATTTTCTCGTTATATCGACATAACGAGAGTTGTTTTCTCGTTATAACGACTTAATTTTCTCGTGATCTCGACAATGTTTTTTTTTTTATTTTTTACAATGATTGTTTGATCTACTGTTATTATAGTAACAAACTAGTTAATTATGGAAGTTCTAAGCGGCCATGCATTATTTTTTTTCCTTCTTGTTTTCTCGTTATAACGACTTATTTTCTCGTTATATCGACATAACGAGAGTTGTTTTCTCGTTATAACGACTTAATTTTCTCGTGATCTCGACAATGTTTTTTTTTTTATTTTTTACAATGATTGTTTGATCTACTGTTATTATAGTAACAAACTCAACTTTGACACGCATCTGATGGACAGAT
>NW_015505934.1:226455-233125 GCF_001515645.1 Sinocyclocheilus grahami
TATAATGAGAAAACAACTCTCGTTATGTCGATATAACGAGAAAATTAAGTCGTTATAACGAGAAAACAACTCTTGTTATGTCGATATAACGAGAAAATTAAGTGGTTATAACGAGAAAACAACTCTCGTTATGTCGATATAATGAGAAAATTAAGTCGTTATAACGAGAAAACAACTCTCGTTATGTCGATATAACGAGAAAATTAAGTCGTTATAACGAGAAAACAACTCTCGTTATGTCGATATAATGAGAAAATTAAGTCGTTATAACGAGAAAACAACTCTCGTTATGTCGATATAATGAGAAAATTAAGTCGTTATAACGAGAAAACAACTCTCGTTATGTCGATATAACGAGAAAATTAAGTCGTTATAACGAGAAAACAACTCTCGTTATGTCGATATAACGAGAAAATTAAGTCGTTATAACGAGAAAACAACTCTCGTTATGTCGATATAACGAGAAAATTAAGTCGTTATAACGAGAAAACAACTCTCGTTATGTCGATATAAGGAGAAAATAAGTCGTTATAACGAGAAAACAACTCTCGTTATGTCGATATAACGAGAAAATAAGTCGTTATAACGAGAAAACAAGAAGGGGAAAAAAAATAATGCATGGCCGCTTAGAACTTCCGTAGTTAATGATTAGAAATGGTATATATTTTTAATATAACAAAACATTGTAATTAAAGGGGAAAATACGGTAATTAAATATGGGAACTAACTTTCTTCTGTGAAACATGAAAGGTTGTATTTTTTAGAATGTCTCTATTTATATATTTATTTATGAATGTATGTATTTATTTATGTGTGTATGTATGTATGTATGTATATATGTATTTGGTCCATACAATGATATGTAATGGGGTCCAGTGCGGTTTTGAACCCATTGGCTTTTATTGTATATACAAAAACATTTTTCAAAATATATATATGTTTTGTCTGTGTGTGTGTGTGATTTTTACATAAGAAAGTCATTCAGGTGTGAAATGACATGAGGTTGAATAAATGTAAAAAAAATTTGGATGAACTATCCCTTTAATTAACACATTTTGAAGATTAAAAATATGTATCCATTTCTAGTCAGGTACTAAATAGCGTAACCATAGAAATCTCAGTCTTCGATATTGAGATGGTTTTGTTGAGGAAGGTGGATTGGAATCTGTGGGGTTCTTTGTACCAAAGTATTTTTGACATCCCTAGTCTTAGTTGTGCGTGATGATGCCCTGTTTGTTTTGATGTGCAAAACATTTGATTTTGTCCTCTTGTCATTGTTTCAAAGTGTTGGTCACTGTTGTAATTGTGTGAAAATGCTTGCTTATCAGTTCCATTTGTTTTTTTCCCCCCATTTCTCCTTTTTATGCATGCTGTTCCTCCTGTTTCTCTCCTCCTTCCTACACCGCACCACCCCTCCTCGTGTGCTCAGACGCTGCGCCCAGCACTGAAGCCGCAGCTCATGGTTGGTACCTCTCCCTCCTTCTTCTGCCAGCACAGCATGGCATTCTCTGCATGCCAGCTGAGTACAGTACGGCACGTAACGGCGACATGCACGGGATGCGGGAATGAAACGAATGTGGATTTGCTGTATATGTGTCTGTCTGTCTGTCCGTCCGTATGTCACATCCTTTATCCCTATTGCCATTCATCCACAAAGACCCACCTGTTTGCCATGACGCTCCTCTCAGAGCATTCGCCGTGTCATTCCAGGCCACGTCTCACATCCACCCCACCTGCATGAGCACTTCCCGAGTCCTTGTTGACATTTTTGACTTCTCACCTTTTCAAGTCCTCACACAGCTCCCAACAGACACTCGTAATCCACCCCGCAATCATTTTTCATGAATTTAAATGACGTCCAAATGACTGTTTTTGATTTCTGAGAAATGAACGGAGAGCCTTTTCTCTACATGACGCAGATGGCATTATACTCCACCTTGGTGCGCCAACTCCACACACAAATCACAGAACGGGGATAATTTGCATAGCTCATGGGCTTTATTGTGTTTTACAATATACCACGAAAGCGCTTTCTCAATTCATTAAGCCCTTTATCCTGGCTCTCAGTTTGCAGTGGCAGATGCTTGTGTGAATGTGTTAGATTTAGTATAAAGGCTTTTCGTGATACTGTGTAATTATGTCACCTGTGCCTCGTGAAACACCCTCTAATGATTTAATTAGCCATCATGTTTTGCCTGTTGACCACACCTCAAAATTGACACTTTTCTGCACCCCCGACCACCTCACGAACCGATCGAGTTGAGGCATCGTCGTTTGTTTACATATATCTGCAACTTTCCATATGGAAAAGGTTAAACCAAATACAAGTGGTGGAACATCTAAAGGTTAGGGCTATTCTTTTGCATGTACATAATTTGGACGTGCCTACAGAATGTGGTCAGGCTTGACTGTGTAGCAGAGCTATAATTGAGCTTTTGTACAGTTCACTGCATTTCTAAATACCATGTCACAAGGCCAATGTTAACCTTGTACAGTTATATCAGCCTGGCAGCAATGTTAAACTGAATCACTGTGCACTTTCCAATAATCCAAAGCAGTTTCCCCTTCAGGAACTCGAGCTGCGTCGAGTCGCTTTGGGAACGCCCTTGCGTGACCGCGTTCTGAAGCACGTGTCAAATCCGTCCAATGGAGTAGCGAGACGTCACGAGCAGGGTGACGTAAGCACCAGAAAGCATAAAGGCACATCCGGCCGGGCGCAAACCAGCTTCTGCTCTTCAGTAGCGCTCTGTGTATGTGTCTGTCTATTTACTGTTGTCTGTCCGCACAAGCACTCATATATATAAAACAATGAGAAAGTCTATGGCGAGCGAACGGCATTACAAACGCTGTGTTTCTCCCTGCCCACGATATCTGGCGGTTAAATACCATGTCACAAGGCCAATGTTAACCTTGTACAGTTATATCAGCCTGGCAGCAATGTTAAACTGAATCACTGTGCACTTTCCAATAATCCAAAGCAGTTTTTCATCCTACAAAATGTTTTCGGTCATGCTAAGAGAACACAAGGTGAACCCAGGGGACTTTGTCTCATGCAACAAATTGGTTTTAAATGTAGGGCTTCTTATCTTTGTGTTCTGTAGTTGTGGCATGGAGCTTTTTTGGTCTGGCTTTTATGTTGTTGCTGTACGGTGAAAAGGGTTAGTCATCTCAGTGCTTCCTGTCCTCTCTCTCATTATCGAAATCGTCAGGAAATGTCTTGTTTGTAAAATGTCAAGCATGCTTCTCCATTCTTTAATCCGACTATGGAATTGGTGTCCCGACCTGTTGCAAATATGTGTTTCTGCTCATGTTAAGATGCTTGTTTGTGTTGGAAACGCACCCCGTGGTACAAAACGAGCACAATGCACGAGAATTAAGTCACATTGTTTCCAGAATAAAGACATCTAATCTAGTCTAGCGCAGAGAGCAGCTCATGATGGCAGAGCAAAGTGTCTATGTTCCTCCTCAGAAGATCCTGTCATTTGCATCTTGTCATACCTTGTGTGTTTTATGTGGTTCACTTTTGTAGCTGATGCACATACTCTGTTTACCATCTTATTTTCCTGGGTGTGCTACTCTCACTGTTCAGGAGATTTCTCTTCTCTCTGATAACAGTCTTTTTTTTACCCTCTCTGGTGTAGCCTAGCAACAAGCTGATCAAGCAATAAGTGGGGTTTTCAGCAGAGGTTGAGGTGGGAGGCTGACATAGTGGGCAAGATTCCTTGCTAGAAAAGAAAGCTACAGCAGTGCCACAGAAAACAGTCTTATTTATGTATTTTTATTGCATTTATTCCCCTTTTTATTTACTCTTACTCTTTTTGTCTGCACACTATTTTGCAAAATAATTTACCTTGTCGGCTTTGCAAAATATGCACATTTTATAATGGCTTGTGAAGTTAAAGACAACATGAATCCAATATTTATTTATTTTAATTGATATAGTAGTTATTTACTCTCAGATTAACTTTTGATAGTCTTATTGTGGACAAATTAACAATATTACCTAGGTTTAGGTAACACTGTTAATGTTATAAACTAAAGATCCAGCTATGACATTATTGGTGAATATTATTATATCACTATACACATGTGTTTATTGATGTAACTGACCTTATGTATTTTAAATATAATGTTATTAACTATTGTTTGCTGATGTTTTTGTTTTTACTATAATCAATTAATTTAATAATGTAATAATTTATTAACATTAAATATATTCAATATTTACTATAAACTATTATTTTTTTGTTTGTTTGTGCATGCTAACCAGCCAAACCATGACCCCTCAATAATATTAACCAATAATATCACAGCTGAATTTTTGCAATACAATCAAATACGATTGATAACATCAACATTATTTCCCACTGAAATAAGTTCTTGGAAAATGTCATGATATGGAAATGAAATGTGTTCTGACAGCCCTTTCGTGTTGTCTTTAACGGGACGTGTTGTGTGGCTGAATATGAATTAAACTGCAGACTAGAAGAAACATGGTTGGTGGGGTCAGATAGATCAAATTCTTATCAGCATGTCAGAAACCCTGTCCAACTCTTACTGTATCATCACACACTGGTATCCTCGATATTAATCACACCTCACTTCACCTGACCCATTGCGTGTACGGTCACGCTCTTCTCTGCCTGCCTCTCCTCGAGCTGATTTATTGCCATCATGTGACTGTTTTCAAAGCAATATATGTAGATCTCATTTATTTATTATTTTTTTCTCTGGATCTGCAGTGAATTCAGATGAGAAGTGAGAAGCCCATTCAGTAGGTCCTCCATTTGGCTCTCTCTTTCTCTTCTCTCTATATATCACTCCATCCAGGCGTACTCCTCATTCCTGTTCATTTCCAAAGAGGATGATTAAACACACTTCACTTATTCTTGTCATTTCAACATCTTTTTTCGGTGTCGCACCACACAACATGTTTGAGGCTGGGTTTGGTAAACATGACAGTGGCGTCTTTTGATGATGTGCTTTAAGTAACAATGCGGCCAAGAGCCTGTAAGAAACCAGGTGTAAAATAACTGCTTTGTTTGCCCATGATTGTGACAAATGGAAAATCACTCCACTCTGGCCGACCAGTTTGGAGGACTATTTTCTCGCAACTATAAAAGTAAAACTTTTCAAGCCTCGTTCTCAATATGACTGAGTCTGCCTTTTCATAAAGGAGCGGGTCTTTTCAGTAGGGATGTAATAATGGCTTTAATTTTTCTCGTTGCTTTGGCCACACCTCTGTCACACTTTTCATAATGGCAGAAATGAATTAAATCTACATTTTTGTCCTATGAATGCTAAAGAGAATGTCTTTTGTGAAACAAAGCCTCTAAAATAAATAGCATGGCTTTAGAAAAGGATGAATGAAAATCTGTGAGTGTCACACATGGTGCTAAAATTAAGCAAGGGCTTATTTAAGCCTATCTCTCCCTCGCTCTTTCACATCCCAACTTTTTTGGAATTGGGTTTGTACAATAATAATAATAATAATAATTGTTTTATTAAAAATAACTAAGTTATGTGAAAATATACAATTAAAATAATTATAAATATCAAATTATACATTTGACATTTTTTACTTAATCTCAATTTTTTGCACTTTATTATTATATTATATTATATTATAATATATTGTTTTAGATTAGACTAGACTAGACTAGATGGAGGCAGTGATACGGACAAAGTACTCAACACCATTACTTGAGTGAAAGTACAGATACTGCTGGTCAAATATTACTCCATTACAAGTAAAAGTTGTAAAGACAGATTTTTACATAAGTAAAAGTACAGAAGTACTTGCTTTTAAAAGTACTTTAGTAGCAAAAGTAAATTTCCTTTTTTATGTCAATGCACTGTTTTATTGTTGTACGTAATACTTGCAATACTTCTGAAGCAACTTAGAATACATTACACCTACTGAATACACTGACTAGCTTGTAGTATCTTTGGAATAAAGAGCTTTTAGAATGTTAAAAAGCTATGGGGAAAAAAACTAAATAAAAATAAATAAATATTTAACACCCCCACAAAAGCAGGAAGGTAGTGATCACACACAGCTCTGACAGTGCGTGCACAGATCTATGTGTAGCCATTCAACCACATTTGAACAGAGTGGACAGTGTTGTGGTACTTTTATGTCACACACAGAATGGTCTTTGCAGTGCTGCTTCAAGTCCAACACCTATTGTGTTTTATTAGGAGATGCACAACAGTTCTTCTGTGGCTTTATAGGTAATATTTTCACGTACACAATTTAGGCAAGGCAAGTTTATTTGTGTCTCACATTTCGTAACAAAGGTAATTCAAAGTGCTTTACATAAAAGAAAGTAAAATAATCATAAAAAAATAATCACAAAAATAAAACAAGGAATTTAAAAACTTTGAAGATGATTTAAAAATTTATTTTAAATGAATTTAAGACCGTTAAAAATAGAAAATGATAATACATACATAAAATACAGTGCAATCAGTTTGGACATCGCACAGTGCTCATTCAATAAATGCGCAGCTAAACATTTTAGTTTTGAGTCTAGATGTGAATGTGACTAATGTTTTAGCACATCTGATCTCTTCTGGAAGCTGATTCCAACTGCGGGCGGCAAAATAGCTAAAAGCAGATCCCCCTTGTTTTGTGTGCACCCTTGGTATTTCTAACTGACTCGATCCT
>NW_015505934.1:234576-247041 GCF_001515645.1 Sinocyclocheilus grahami
CTGGTTCTAGTCAGAATTCTGGCAGCAGCGTTCTGGATGAGCTGCAGCTGTCTAATGGTCTTCTTGTGAAAGCCAGTGAGAAGACCATTACAATAGTCTACCCTGCTGGTAATAAAGGCATGAACAAGTTTCTCCAAGTCTTGACTGGAAACAAAACATCTAATTCTAGCAATGTTTTTGAGATGATAGTATGCTGATTTAGCTACTGCTTTGACATGACTACTGAAACTGAAGGTCTGTCTCCAGAATCACTCCAAGATTCTTGACTTGATTTTTAGTTGTTTGACCCCTAGAGTCAAGGTATGCATTCACATTGAGAATGTCATCTTTGTTTTCAAATGCAATGACTTCAGTATTCTCCTTGTTTAACTGAAGAAAATTTTGGCACATCCAACTGTTAATTTCATCAATGCATTGGCAGAGGGAGTCAATGGGGCTGTAGTCATTTGGTGATAAGGCTAGGTAAATCTGGGTATCATCAGCATAGCTGTGATAGGCAATTTGGTTTGTTCTCATTATTTGACTTAGTGGGAGCATATGCAGGCTAAACAAGAGTGGTGCAAGTATTGAGCCTTGTGGGACTCCGCATGTCATAGACGTCCACTTATGCTTATGCTCTCCTATACTCACATAATAACCTCTCCCTTCTAAGTATGACCTGAACCATTTGAGTACCATCCCAGAAAGCCTGACCCAGTTTTCCAGTCTCTCTAGAAGTATGTTATGATCGACAGTGTCAGATGCAGCACTGAGATCTAGTAGTACCAGCACTGATAATTTGCCAGAATCAGAATGTAAGCGAATATCATTTATTATCTTAATGAGCGCTGTCTCTGTGCTGTGATGCGGTCGGAAACCAGATTGAAAATTGTCCAGGTATCCATTTGAGTTTAAGTATTTGTTCAGCTGATTAAAAACGACCTTTTCAATAATCTTGCCTATAAAAGGAAGATTTGATATTGGTCTATAATTGCTCAAAATGTTGTTATCAAGATTGCAAAAATCAGACAATATTGTGTCTAATATATACCACAATATTAACTTCTTATTATTGAATTGTTGTAAATAAATATCACATTTGCAGCTGGTCAGTGTTCAAAAAATGCTGGAAAATCATTCCATGTAGCCCTACAAGAGTGATTACTGATAAACTGTCTGAAAAAAAGAAAGTCAAGTTTTAGAGAAGAAAAAAATCACCCACTGACTTTCAAAGCTGATACATAGAAACGACATTCTACTTCAAGGACCTTGATAGAAATGTAGTGGAGTGAAAAGTATAATATTTGTATTTCAAATGTAGTGAAGTTAAAGTCATAAGTTCCCAGAAAAAATAATACTCAAGTAAAGTACAGATACTCAAAAAGTGTACTTAAGTACAATACTCAAGTAAATGTGCTTAGTTACTGTCCGCCTCTGGCAGTGAATGAGGAGACAGTAAATGATAGGGAAATAGGTTCTCCTCTTGATTGGCATTGTGCAACATGCCTAAACATTTGCTCATTATTTAAAGGCTGCATCTTCCAATTTCTCTTCCAAGAGTTGACTGCAAAAAATAGTTTTCCTAAAAGGTGCATTAGCACTGCTAATAAGTGATATTATTAAGTGAAACTATGCTGTCCATCCTGCCTCTTTTATCTAGCAATTAAGTGTCCATGGGCATTAATTAAGTCTCACATGAAACATAACTCTTAGTAGTCTAGCTGGCTGAGGAAAAAATAAATGTTTGAACATCTATAATCTCCTCCCCGCTGTCTATATAACTATAGCCGGCCAGAAAACTCACGCTGGGAGCAGGGGAACTTTTCTCTCTCCAGCTCATGCATTGAAGCTAGAGCAGACTTACCTTTTATGTGAGGACTGTATTAGATGGACACCTGTGCGGGTGTCCTCTAGTCAACCAGGCAAAGGTTTTCATTTACACCACGAGGAAGTGGTTTACCTGCTGCGATGGAGATACAGCATAGCACTGTTAGCCCTCAAAGCAACAGAAATTCGCTAGAAGCCACACAAAATGAGGTTGCAGGGGCTCTGCCAGATATATACCCCTTACATGACATGGTATGACATTTTATTCAATGCTTTCTCCCTACTGTCGCAAGGCTCATTGTGGAATTCAAAGCCATTTATTCGGTGGCTCTGATAAAGTCAGCGAGAGGGCGGGAGGCAGATCTCTGCTCTGTGGATGACCCTGAGTGGAGTTTGCGCCTGCGCTCTGCCCGAGGCGATCGGATGCTGTCTGGCTCTGTCGGTTTCCTGGCGACTGAGGGGGAAGAATTAACACTGATCCCTAAGCTCGAGGAAAATGAGGGAAGCGGCATCTGAGGAATACACCCATCTCGCCCGTGGCTTTGTACGGTTCCCTGGAAGAGACATCTTATCCTGGCTTAGCTCTGACAAACTTCACTTCCCCTGCTTCTCACAGAATGGAACAACGTGAGTCCCTTGTGCCGAATGTGTTTTAGATTTGCATAATGCTGGATTGTTGTGAATGCGAGTTAGTCCACAAAAGCAGCCGAAGCAGCCTGAGGATTTATTGATGTTTGAAGGGCAGACGAAGAGAAGCCAAAGAAAAAACATGGCCCTAGTGAAAGTACAAATGATCAAGCATCTCTTAACCAAAGGATCTGGTTCGTCGTCCGCGAGTACGCCTCAGGCGCACCTGTCAAGCTCAAAATCCGTGGCATCTAAGCAGCTTGTAAAGGTTGCCCTCATTCCATGTCCTGCCTCCGAACGCGCCCCATGGCCCAGTTCTGTCCGCCTCTGTGTACTGTGACTATAAATCAGCAGAGGCTGCCGTACGTGTCAGCGCTGACAGAGCTTGAGGTGGGAACTGACAAAAAGGAGTGGCTGCAGTAGCAGGGATGATAAACAGACAGTACGGAAAAGGAAAGGATTCCTTGTGGGATGTTTCCTACCTACGACACTTTTGTCTCTCCAGTCTCTTGCCATCATGAAGTTCGTTTTGAAATAATTACTTTGTTAATATGTTTAAGTGGAAACCTTTCGGAATGGCCCCGGAGATGCAGCATCTTCAATTTGCCGATATCCATTGCCCTTAAAGTACATTATAACTTCCTATGTTCAGAAACACTGAAATACCTTCAGGTAAAATACATTCAAATTCAATTTTATCACACAAGACTGCTGCATACGCATTAACTCCAAGTGGCTATAGCAAAATTGAGCATTATACATAAGCCTCTGATCAGGGTGACTGCAACACAGGGGGTCAATGAGATTTTTAATTACATTTCCATTACAGCACAGCACTGCTGCTGCTGGGCTGAAGGAACAGGTAAATATAGACAGGGTTTGCAATAACACATCTGTGATCCATCCGACCACAGGCCCAAGAGCAGAGTCATTTCATTCCAATCTGCTCACACTTTCACCATTGCAATCACTTTTGCTTAATTACAAGATTAGAGGACCTAATTAGAAGATCTGCTGTCTTTGAAATCAACACATCCTTTGAAATGAGACACTTTCATTGCCCAGAGGGCAGACTTTTTCCTCCTTGTCAAATCGATTGCGCTTGAGTAAGTGCGATAGGTTCTGTTTGCCCGTGGACGGGGTGACCCTGCCATTTTTTTTTAAAGGTGATTTCATTTTCTCAATAAGGAGAGAAAACACATTAACACAAGCCATCTTGTGAAGTCCGTCAACAACCACCTTGTGCACCATTCGCTGTTGTCACATTCTTTTTCATTTTTGTGAGCCACCATTCAATCTAGAACATCTTTTACTTTACCTATCACTTAGTCTAACAGCAATACTTGAAAGTAAAAGTAAAATGCAACGAAGTGCAGTATTTTATCTGCCCATGTAGAGAGGGGGAACTTTCCATCCATCATGGAAATGGCATACGGAGAGAGAAAAATTAAGAAAATTGCCACAGACTTTCCTTCCTTTTCGAAGTCAAAACAGATAAGCCTGATGCAGAGTAACTGCCTTTTTTTTATAATGCCTCCATGTGATTTAAGGCAAGATTTCGGGTGTTCGGTTTCTGGCTGTCAGTACATCATAAGTGATTGAAAGCTTATTGAACATTTGCTCGCTTCTTGTGTTTCTCCCAAAGGAGACATTTTGATGTGGACATTTTGTGAGTGAGTAAACGCTGCTTGAATTTAATGAGATTTCTGAATGGAAGGCTTTATTAAACTTTACTAAAACATGAAGGACAAGACACGGAGCAACAACTGGCTTTTTACATGGCCATAAGTAATAAGATCTACCAGTTACATCATCGCAAATCGCCTTGCAGATCTTTCATTGCAGATGTTTGATTATGAAGTACTTCTTTTTGATGATATTTGGATTACTGGCAAAATCGTGAGGCTTTAATTTACCAGTGATGTTGCAGCTCAGTACGATAGTTGTAGAGAAAGGCTGAATGCATGGTATGACTTGGATCAATGAAATGGCTCTGTGCAGGGCTATATAATTAGAGCCTAAACATGTGATCACAGGGCTTTGTCAAAATTGTTTATGAAAGATATTTTTTATGATTTTGAAAGAGGACGCTTATGCTCCAGTTATTGCAATTTAAAATAATTGTTTTCTATTTTAATATATTTTCAAATGAAATGTATTCCTGTGTTGCCAAAGCTGAATTTTCAGAAGCCATTACTCCAGTCTTCAGTGTCACTTGATCTTTCAGAAACATTTGTTATCAATGTCAAAAACAGTTGTTCTGCAGCATTTATTTGAAATATAAATCTTTTGTAACATTATAAGTACTGTACACTGTATAACATTTACTGTATTTTTAATACAATGTAATGCATCCATGCTTAAAGGGGTCATATGATGCTTTTTTAAAGATCATTATTTTGTGTATTTGGTGTAACAGAATATGTTGAAATGCTTTAATGTTCTTAATGTAATGCTTTTACTGTACATTATTGTAGGTCATCTATGCCCCGCCTCTCTCAAACGCTTTGTTTTCTACAAAGTCCCTCCTTCCGACAAGTGCAGTTTGATCTGATTGGCCAGCTGACCCAGTGCATTGTGATTGGCCGAACACCGCAAGCACTCGTCGGAAATGTACACCCCTTACCATAATCGTGAGCTTCAGCTTTCAAAATAAATGTGAAGACAGAGCCCGAAAGGGGAACAGAGTCGCGTGACAGACAGTGATGACAGTATGTGTTTGCAGTACACAAGCCATGGTTAAGACAGCTGACTCCACTGTGACATGACCATGTCTCTCTCGCTCGCTCTCTCTCTCACACACACACACACGATGCGCAAAACTCCACATTTGAACAGTCAATAGCAAATACTTAAACTAATAACAAAACAGTAGCTGATTCAGAAGCGCCAGATTGTCATAGCAAAGTCAGAATTACCTCCTCTCCTAGGTTCACGAAACGGTCATCCATAAAATGCATTGCTGTTTTCGCCTAGAAAAACACAGTGTCTCCCTGACATGGCTGCTTCAACACTAACTGCGGTTACTGAAACCCCGCCTTCTTTCTTTGCGTGCACATTTGGGCTGCATTATGCAAATATTTCTACATAGTGAGGTAGATATGTGGGGGCGTGTTAGAACAAGCCGTTTTAGGGGGGCGTGGCAGAGTCTTAACTTTGATAAAGAATATCTCTTTGCTTTTGAGACTTTAGTCTTTGCAACTTCAGGGACCTTATCTATGCGTTATCAGCTTGTAACACTCCAAAGAGAAAGGAAAACTTGAAATCGCATCATATGACCCATTTAATAAAAGCCTAACTTTTTTAATTCAAACCAAATAATCTGAAAAAGAATGAAGAAAATGAAAGAAAAATAAATGAGGACAAAAAAAAAGATATATGTTGACGTATCTGGATACCCAATGAGCCACAGCAAAGTTAATTTAAAATCTCCACTGGAGCACAGTATCTGTTGCTGCTTGGGCTTCTTTTGAGAAAGTTATTAGAAGTGGGCAATGACTGCCTGAGTCCAAGATGATAAAACAACAGAAGCTTTTTCCTGAGGAAGTGAGGTAATTGACTATGAGTGCAAGATCAAGTGTAGCCACTGGCTCAACTCATGAAGAAAACGGCTGCATATCTCCTTCTCGCACCTGTGCTAAGAACAGTGAGGCGTAAACCGACAGCGTAATGTGTTCTCCAACTGCCTTTGAACATTCTGAATATGAGCTGTACTTTTTGGGACGTGACCTAAAGACAACGACGAGTTAATAATATTGAGAAGCGGTTCTTCTGCTGTACACTTCTAACCTTTTATCATAGCCAACAGGATTGAAACCGCAATTCTGCTGTCTGTTCTTGTCAATGATTGTTGTTATTCCTGTCTACTCTCAAAAGATGCACTTGTACTGGTTTGAAAAAGGAAGATATGATAGAAAGATAGCGTGAAGACACAAAATAAGCTTATTTTGGGTCATTCTTTAAAAAGTCTTCCACTCTTGAAAATGTCAACACTGATGGAGACAAAAGGAGTGGAATCAATAAGTGCTGGTTCAATATCTGGGTGTCCACACAAGAGACAATGTTACTTGTGCCCTAGTGTCCACAGACTCATCCGTACCATTGTTTTTGACTGAGAATCTGAGACTGTCTTCCTCAGTGGTGTTGATGGGACAGATGACCCTCTGAAGTCAATCCAGCTATCACACTTTATTGTCTTGGGATATTTCTTCAAACCAGCAAGCATGACTTCTTGAGGAAGAGATGTGTTGCGGCACTTCGGCCCTTAGGGTCCTCACCTCAAGCCCCTCAGAGACACGTCCTGTCCTCCTTCCGTCCAGATTGCTTTTGCTGTGGTATTTCGCTCATAACTCAAGGTCCTGGCATCATGCAGGGCTCTGTTTGCTCTCATTCTCTTTTCTCCACTTTTTGTCTTCATTTAGACTTTGAACACCAGAATTAAATGTCAGCTTTGGGTTTTGGCTTTGCTTTGTGTGGAATCGGGCTGAGCAGTGATGGAAGGATGTTAGGCATGCCTGTTACATCAGTATTCTTCGATTTGTGTTTTCCGCTCAATGGCTTTACTTTGAAACTCTGAAACTGAAGCAATCCCACAGTTGGGATTTTTTAATTTTTAGAGGATGAATTATTGGATGTAGGATAAACTACTGTAATATTACTCATTTAAAAAAGTAACAACCATTCAAGCTAGTAACAAGTAGCTAACTGTAGATATTTAAAGTGGTCAGCATATATATATATGTAGCAAAGTTCGTAGTTCGGGAAGAAGGAGGCGGGAACCGGGGAACATTCAAAGAAACTTTAATAAAATAAACAAACACAAAACAGTGCGACAGCCGCTCGCGGACAACTGTCGCGCACAAACAAAACCAAAACACAAAATAAACTCCAGGCCTGGTCCTCTCTCGTCCGACGGTGTCGTCACTCCTCCCCTTTATCCTTCCGGAGCTCCTCCGTGAGACTCGAGACCGGTGAGTGGTGCAGGTGTCGCTCATTATCAATTACTCCACCAGCCTCGTTCCGTTCCCACGGCTCTCGGCCCCGCCCCCACTCATCACATACCCCCATCGCCCCTCGCAGGCCGGGGGGTACCCACGAGACTGCGCTCTACTCCCCCCCCCTCCTAACCCTCCGGGGGAGCCAATCACGACGGCCACGACGTACCTAGGGGTAAGGATAGACAGACGAGGCGAGAGAAAAGGAGATGGAAGGAGGAGGAGAGACAGAGGTGAGAGAGGGAAAAAAAAATCTTGTTCCGGTTCCCAGACACACTGCCGCTCGGCCCTCCACCAGCTGGGTAAACTCTTCTGTGATGCCTGGCGGGGGCGCTGGATAGCCCTCGGTGGGCGGTTCGACACTCCTCCGCCACCCGGTGGATGGCGACAGCTCCTCTGGGTTCGGGCAGCCGGCAGGAGTCCCCCGTTCCCTGCTCCTCCCCATCATGGCGGATGGCAGCAGGCTCCGGCCTCAGGCGAACGGCGGCGACTCCTCCGCTCCTTCACGGACGGCAGCTGTCCCTCCACATCCCAGGCGGCCGGCAGCAAGTTCATCCCCTCGCGGACGACTGTCGCAGCCCCCCGCCTCGAGCGTCCATGGCGGCAGACTGCTCCGCCATACTCGATGGCACCGCGGACTCACCCCAGCGGCGAGGGATCTCTGGCAGCGTGCCCCTCCTTCCTCCCGGGTTAGGAGGAGAGACAGAGGTGAGAGAGGGAAAAAAAAATCTTGTTCCGGTTCCCAGACACACTGCCGCTCGGCCCTCCACCAGCTGGGTAAACTCTTCTGTGATGCCTGGCGGCGGCGCTGGATAGCCCTCGGTGGGCGGTTCGACACTCCTCCGCCACCCGGTGGATGGCGACAGCTCCTCTGGGTTCGGGCAGCCGGCAGGAGTCCCCCGTTCCCTGCTCCTCCCCATCATGGCGGATGGCAGCAGGCTCCGGCCTCAGGCGAACGGCGGCGACTCCTCCGCTCCTTCACGGACGGCAGCTGTCCCTCCACATCCCAGGCGGCCGGCAGCAAGTTCATCCCCTCGCGGACGACTGTCGCGCACAAACGAAACCAAAACACAAAATAAACTCCAGGCCTGGTCCTCTCTCCTCCGACACTGTCGTCAATTCTTCACTTTTATTCTTCCGGAGCTCCTCCGTGAGACTCGAGACCGGTGAGTGGTGCAGGTGTCGCTCATTATCAGTTACTCCACCGGCCTTGCTCCGTTCCCACGCGGCTCTCGACCCCGCCCCCACTCGTCACAATATATATATATATGAGCAATATCACTCGAGTACGAGAGTGATATTGCGTTTATACAACAGTTCGACGGAACATGTGTGTAATTAAACAAGAAACAACGGAGTGCCTAATAAAACCCTCTTTTGTGCGAAACTACTTCCTTCTGCCACGGATTCAAAGCTCAAGTTGACAGTTAAACATAGGTCACTTTTAGAATTCGTATCAAGGGCATGTGCTGCTTCAGTTAGGTTATTAGTGAGAAATGAGGTTATAAGATTGAAACAATGTGGCAAGACGTGCATCCAAATGAGAGAGAGAGAGACCGCAAAGCTAGACGTTTCTTCTTATATTTACTAATGTACTCTAAGATTAGCTCAGTGAATAATAATAAAAAAAACATCACAAGTTTTATTATATATAATTTTATGAATAAATAATTTAATTATATTAACAAGTACTAACTATCTACATTTAAGGTATTTAAGGTAGGCAAGATATTTTTACATACAGTATATAACATAACATAATTACATAATTACTACATTACATAAATAATTTTTTATTTATAAATTATATAACAAAAAGTTACTGTGATTATAAATATATACGTTTATAAATGACAATTTATTTAGTTATATAATGATATATGTATGTGGCTATGTATTCAGCTCATTGTGAAAATAGCATGTGACTAGAAAAGCAACTGTATTGTTTAAGCAGCTCAGCTACTGAAAAATGTAGTCAATTTAGTTATGTCACTACTTTTAGATACTCCTCAAAACTGGAGGCCGAGGTGTTAGATTAGATATTCTTTTCAATTTGCAAGCCAAAGCTGTAAACTACGTTGAGGCAAGAAACAGGGAATCTAATGAAAAGTTACATAATGGTCTGCGTGTTTGAATGTGATAACTTAATTTTAACGTAACTGGATTAGAGTGCAGCAGTGCAAAATGAGAGAATATTCAGTTTTTTTGTAGATCAGCTGGCGAAGAATGATCATTTCTGCTGGGGAAACTGTCCAGCGGGAACAGCAAAGCTGATAGGATCTTTCATCATGTCTTCTCACTGTAGTTTGGCAGAAGGTGTCCACTCCAGCCAGGTGATTTGCCCCATTTCAAGCAAAAAAGAATGCTTAGTGCATCGTCTCAAGACTGATGAAGCTCTTTTCCTTTCTCTCTCTCTCTCTCTCTTTCTCTCTCTCTCCTGTCTCATATTCCTCAACACCACCTCCAGCAGCCTAAGGTGTGAACCCTGAGAGCTCACAGCAATCCTCCTTCACCACAGGAGAGGTATTTCAGAAACTGGAGACCATGTACTCTTGGATGAGTGTCAGATCTGACTAGCGATTCATTGTAGTAGCTGGAGGTGCAGTACGATACAACGGCACACTCCAAATTGAAGTTATCCTTTAGTGCTGACCTTGGATGAGCTTCCCACAAAAGCCAATGCCGAAAAATCGGACCCCATCTCAGACCTAGTTTGTTCGGATCAGATCAAAGTCGGCTTTTATCAGTGCCCGATGGCACTCGCTCTCGCCACTTTCTGGAGAACGTTCATATGCTTTCCATCTAGCCTCAGTTAATCATTCCTACACTCACTCACTCACGCTTTCCCTCACTTATCCGACTGGGTAATTGCATATTCTGGTCTCTTATTCTGCAGTCATAAACGTTAAACAGGAATACTGTTTATGGTAATGATTCTTCCATAAGCACCACGCAATACATGTAATTATATGACTCCGTCTAGTCAAATTGAGATGAGAGCAAATTTCTAGGGTTTCATTAAGATGGCAATTTCTTGGAATTACTGAATATTCCGGAGGCAAAATGGCTGCTGAGATTAGAGGAGGTTGCTTGAGAATTACTCATTTCTAAACCATCTGCTTCTCGAATTAGACATTAGCCAAACTGTTGGTTCACAGTGGACTCTTATTGAATTACGGTGCAGTCATTGTGTTAAGGGCAGCCCGGCACACCAGCGCACCTTCGAACGTGGTGCGATCGCGGGCCTCAATCTTCTTTCTCATTGCCCTGGCTCAGCTCCGAACACCCCTTCATTTATCTTCAGGCTGTAGAGGGTGGAAAGGAGAAAGAGGACATTAAAAAGACTTGAAGCTGGATGGGAACATACAGTCCTGTCCCTTTCCTCACTCCGTTTGTTAAATTATGTTAATCTCTATCAAATCCATTCAGTGACCGAATGACCCAAGCAGACAACAAACCGGCAACAGTATCTTGCAACAAAGTGGATGTGGGAAGAGCGATCTCTGCCATTCCTAGTCTGTTTATCCCTTCTTCCAGTACACATTAACATCTTAATAGGAATGTGTGTTAAAGCACGTCTTTAGCCCCCTCCCTTCCTTTTGACAAGCGTGAATTAGGTGTCAAGCCGATTCCCTCTGACTTTAATTGAATCTGCCTTCCCTCCGAAAAAGGGAAATCTGAAGTCAAAATAGCCTATTAGGTTTATCAAGTCATGTTTTGTTGGGTTTGGCAGTTAGCGCCACAGCATCATCCTTACATCCCACCCCCACCCTTCTCACACAGGAGTTGTTTATGAGGTGAGATTGGGTGGGATGTTGTACAAGCACACCGCTCTGTGCTTTCTCGCTTTTCGTTATCCTCTAATAAGTTGTGGCCTGCCGTTTTTGTTTTTTGAACTCCCCCAGGAAATCCCCTCAGCTCTCGGGCTCAGGCCACAGATGAGAGCGGGAGATTGCCGTGGGTAAACAGGAAAGGCTGATCAACTCCTCGTGACTGGATTACCAAGCGTCGGATTGCTCAGGCGAGACATCCTTCCCCACGCTTCCTTTGCCTTCTCATCACGTTTTTTTATCGAGTGAGATGTTTGGAGTGGGGATGAGCCTGTAGACTGATAAAACAGTACATAGACCATGAGATGTAGCAGGGAGATCACATGCTCTCTTCCCTGTTGGGTGTTCCCAGGGGTCGATTTTTATTAAAATGGACAGATTTCAACTTTTTCTATTATGTTATGTGAATGTTATGTCTCAGAAACATTTTACCATTCCTCTGTTATTTATATTTGCTACTTTGAAGATGCCTTTTATTTATAGATTTGATTGTTTTACCCAAATTCAGACCCAGACTTTTGAAATTAAAATAGGAAAATTATCACATTAAAATGTTATAAAGAACCACAAATTTGCTTGAGAAATGAAACTTGCAATATGCAAAAAAATAAAACTAGTTATACTTGGCCATTTGTTTAAATTTTTTTTTTTTCATTATACATTATAAACAGGCTTCATATGCAGTGTTATATCTTCTGTTTGTTGATTCTGTTGCAAGTAACACATCATCTCTTGACTCTTTTCTGTCAAGATTCACAAGCAGGACCAGAAGCACAGAGATTGGACCATGCGGTTATCGGAGGAGTGGTGGCCGTCGTGGTCTTCGCCATGTTGTGTCTTCTCATCGTTTTGGGACGATACTTTGCAAGACACAAAGGTAATTCAGCCCGCAGTCTTTCTTGCGGCACATTGCCAAGGTCAATAGACTTTCTAATTACTTGGAATAAGATTCTGGATGGGCGAAGAAGCCATCCTGTCGTTGAAGCTCTGCAGGTGCTTTGAATTGGCCTGTGGCTACGACCACATTAAGGCCGCTATCCCTCTGATTGCATCACACTGTTGTGTTCTGTAATATAAAGTGGGTGCAGCATCTCCACTTTTTATCATGGCTACTGCCTTCATTATCATGCGGCTGACTGAGAGGATGGGAATAATCCCACTCGGAAATGAAGTTTAAAGTGGTTCGTTTATTCCCACCTTCTAACACT
>NW_015505934.1:247149-256275 GCF_001515645.1 Sinocyclocheilus grahami
AAAATGTATTACACATTACAAAACATTTTTATCTACATATGTAACATCAGCATTCATCCATCTTATTCATTTTACGATATTATTACTATGTGTTCCTCTTTTCCCAACTAAATTATCTTTTTTCTCCTCAAAAGTATTTTTTTCCCCAATTAAATGTATTATCTAATATTTACAGTTTCTCATTATAATGAATCTGAGTAAGATTAATACTAATGTGTTTTGTCTATTATGGAATCACAGAAAGAATATGTGTAGCTTGTCTAAAAATTTTTATTTGGTTGCACTTTCTATAGAGCCTGCTTTCTGCATAATGCTTTCATAATACCTTATAATTCACCTCATTATCAGCTGTATGATAATGTAAATTAATACATAATACTATAATACAAATTAATAATTTGATGCACTAACTTTCGTAAGATTTTAAAAAGGATTTGATACTTTATTCAACATTAAACTGATCAAAAGAGCCAGTAAAGGCGTTTACTGTATATTATGCATATGTTACAAGAGATTTCAATAAAAAAAAGAAAAGAAATGCTGTTCTTTTGAACTGTCTATTCATCAAAGAATCCTGGAAAAAATTATTACAACTGGAGTAATGACTGCTGAAAATTCAGCTGTGCCATTTAGATATATTAAAAGAGAAAACTGTTATTGAAAATGTTAATATAATATGTTATAATATTACTGTTTTTACTATATTTTTGATCAAATAAATGCAGCCTTGGTGAGCATAAGATACTTCTTTCAAAAACATGGAAACATCCTACCGACCCCAAACTTGTGTACATTTTTAAGGTGGCTTTAATAATGCATTATACATTATAAACAGGCTTCATATGCAGTGTTATATCTTCTGTTTGTTGATTCTGTTGCAAGTAACACATCATCTCTTGACTCTTTTCTGTCAAGATTCACAAGCAGGACCAGAAGCACAGAGATTGGACCATGCGGTTATCGGAGGAGTGGTGGCCGTCGTGGTCTTCGCCATGTTGTGTCTTCTCATCGTTTTGGGACGATACTTTGCAAGACACAAAGGTAATTCAGCCCGCAGTCTTTCTTGCGGCACATTGCCAAGGTCAATAGACTTTCTAATTACTTGGAATAAGATTCTGGATAGGCGAAGAAGCCATCCTGTCGTTGAAGCTCTGCAGGTGCTTTGAATTGGCCTGTGGCAACGACCACATTAAGGCCGCTATCCCTCTGATTGCATCACACTGTTGTGTTCTGTAATATAAAGTGGGTGCAGCATCTCCACTTTTTATCATGGCTACTGCCTTCATTATCATGCGGCTGACTGAGAGGATGGGAATAATCCCACTCAGAAATGAAGTTTAAAGTGGTTCGTTTATTCCCACCTTCTAACACTTTCCAAGGTTAATTCTAAAGCGCAAAGTCAAACTGAAACCAAACCTGGAGAGGATTTTATGGAAATTTCCTGAATTATTAGCCACAAATAACTGAGTGCGTGTCAGAGTTTTCGTCTCTTTTCTTGTTTGTTTTATCTAATAGCGCTCGATCTAGAGGGACAGATTTTGTCTGCCATGCTGTAATCAAAGTCTCCCCATCATGGGGTATTAGTTTGGGGATGTATTACCTGTTGTTCTCACCCATGAAAGACAGTGTAATGCAACCAAATGCAGCGTGGTGAAATTAATGTCTTATTTATGGGCAGGTAAAGTCCCTGGAATCGACCCTCACTCTAAATTAGAGAAGCAGCTCCAGATGGTCTTTAATCTCTTTTAAAACCCCGCAATTGCATCAATCAGAGGCCCCGGGGTGCTGGAGATATTGCTTTTATCAACGCGCTTTTCTTTGAAACCCACACAGGCACCTACTTCACACACGAAGCCAAGGGGGCAGACGATGCAGCGGACGCCGACACGGCCATTATCAATGCCGAAGGGGGCCACAACAACTCGGACGAGAAGAAGGAGTACTATATCTGAGTCCCGAGGCCTCTGTTGTTCTTACTATTTTCTTTTGTTTTGTTTCGGCGGGAGGGGGCGGGGCATGGGGAAACTGAGATTGTTTTTGTTTATTTGTTCGATTTTCTTTCCTGGGGATTGAATGAAGTAGAATGCTACATGGGCAGCTGAGAAGATGTAGGTATTTGTGTTATACAGTGGGATCAGGGTCGGGGATGGGGTTTGGGGCGGGCGGGATACCAGACGTTGCCAGATATGAGTGTAGAAAGCATCACCACACAGCACCTCCCCAACTGCTGGTATTTTTTGTTAATTTCTTGACCATTTGCAGAAAATTCTGTGCCTTGTTCTGAATTTCTTTTCTTAGTCATGCTTCAAAAGCCATCCATCGCGTCACATCCCAAACCACCCTCCCTGAAAACATACATACACCACCATCTCTGATTATCGACTTTATCAGCTTTCCTATGAAGGTACATGAGAGCACTCCTCAATACATTCCCCTATACTGTGGGCATCTCCTTCAAAACATCATATCCTCTGTACTAAGCAGGCCTAGTCACATGACAGCATTTTGATTTACTCAAGTCAGCAGCATCATGAAGGGAAGTACAAGCAGCTTCCTTCCTTCCTGTACCCCAGTAAGTTGATGAGACCGGCGGAGAATTGATCCTGAACGTTGCACCTGTTTTCATTCTGACATTCTGCGTCTGCTTGGCTGCAGAATGCTTTTATCCTCGGTTTACTTCATTTACTTGAGTTTTTTCCCCCCCAATTATACTGTATGTGCCAGTACATTTGAAGAATAGCTACCGCTCAGAATGACCAGATGAATGCTTCCTGCTACACTGCACCTTCGGAGGCTTCTCATCTCGTTCTGCTCAGCTACACACAACCGAAAGCCCTTGCAGGTATTTATTGTTTTTGGTATAATGATGTCTTAGGTTTTCTCAGCATTTTCATCCAGAAATGTTTTCACTCATGCCATAATGACGAAACAGTCGCCGTCACTGAAAAAGGTCTAAATGATGTGGCTTATATTATATTTTTTTCGTCTCATGCTGTAGTTTCCCATGCAGGGCTGGTGAAGGTGACCCTCTAGCACACGTAAATAACTACCTAAAATAGTGTCAAAGCAAGAAGTTTTTTAGTTTTAGAGCCTGCTTTTGTTAGGCTCAAGGGAGGAAGCGCCACGACCATCATGTTTGTAGATGTACAGAGAGGAAAGATTTGGAAATGGTTTGATTACTATAACTTTACTACCTTAAAATGCATTTTAACAGCCAAAAAAAAACATCTGCATTTGTGTATCTTGTTTGTAGGCGAGTCAGTGAGGATGTGACATTGATGTTAAGCAGTCCAACAAGTGTGTAATGGTACATGATTGCCTGTCAAGTTAATTGCCTGTTTGTTCTTCCTCAGAGGAAACAGTGGCAGTCGCAGCTAGCTTATCCTAGTGATATTAGTATTTGAATATAAACTGCCCAAATATCCCAGGCTCGATGGTGCGAAAAAGCACCATGGTGACATAATTTCCTTTTGAAGTGTAAACAATGTGTGTTTTATTGTTTATAATTGCTGTGAGTTGCTCCTCCGGGTTCCTGCTTATGCATAATAGTCTTCAAATGAGGTTAGTTTGAATGGAGAGTGAAGCAGTCTTTTATTACCAATACAGTTTGAAAAAGAATTTGAAAAAGCTTTTAATAACATTCCAAATATTTTAGGAAAACCGCCTACAATGTAATTAGCCGCATTTGTGGATGTCCCCCTATATTTACAGTCGTTGTCAGCACATGACACTAACCAAAATACTCTGCCAACATGCTCAAGTATCATGCTCTCTTCGCTCCTGTGAACGCATTAGACATTTCACCGGAGCCTAGCTACAAACGTAGCGCCCGTTAAGGGTACATAATGTAAGGTGGCTAAGATGTCTAAAGTACTTTTCCTAAAGAGAAGTATTTCTTCTCATTTCCTCATGACTCTCTCTGTAGTGTAAGTGAACTTAGATGCCATAGTTTAGGCCCTGCTGAAATCAACCTCAGTGTGTAAATAAAACCGCAAGGCTGAGGAAGGAAAACGTACTCTTGATTGCTAAAAAATCAAGCATCCACTGAGTCGTTTTAGAGTATGTGCATTAATTTGCTTTATTTTCTTATTTAAAAAAATAAATAAAATAAAAAATCAAGCATCCACTGAGTCGTTTTAGAGTATGTGCATTAACCATGAGAAACACTTTGGACACGTTTGTTTTTACGTAGAATATAAATCCGAGGGAATGTCTTGCAGCTTGATGGTTGCCGTTGCAGTTGAGATATACAGTTGTGTGGCTTGTGCTTAACTAGTGAGCATCATTTAGCTTTGGTCTGGCAGCTTCTGAACAGGATTTCAGACATCCCTTCTTCTCTTTTGCATATGTGAGAGACATGACATCAGTATACTAATTTGTGGTATTTAGACTGGGCCGATGTACATTTTGTTCAACTTGTTATGTTAGACCTGTTTTAATGTGATTATTGTGGTTTAATCCACTCTAGTAGGCGTCTGAGGACTTAAGACAGATGGTCGATGGGAAGACGCGGTTACGCCAGTGATCTATTTTGTCCTCTGTCTCTTGTACAGCAAGTCGAAAAAGGTTTAATTGAAATCGTCCAAATATAACTGCTTGTTTTGAGATGTGAACTGGGTACGGTTTCAGTTTGATAGTGCAACAGTGTTGCTGATGGAACTTGATTTGATTTCTTTTATTTGAACTTGACAGTTTCATTTAAGCCCTGTCTCAGGTTCACGTACAATAAATGGTATGTTTGCATCTCAGGTAGAATGCAAAGTTACAGCCCCTGATTAAGAAAGTGGAAATTGCATACAAACCAGATCAAGCTGGATCTCAAATCTAATGGTGAATTTTACATTAGAACTACGTGTTACGTATTTTCTGTTGTTGTTGTTTATTTGTTGTTGTTTATTTAGCACACTGTAAAATGTGTATGTAATGTACACACTATGTTTATTAGTATTATAATACTTTATATTATAAAGTATTATCTTTTTTTTTAGACCTACTTCACACAGAGAGGACAGGAAAGGACAAACCAACGGCTCTCATGATAAAACGTAATTATTTTATGGGTTTTAGAAGAAGAAAAAAAACTAAGCATGAAGGTTCACCTGTAAAACCATCAGTGGGGCATAAGCAGATCATACGAAAATGTACAAATGAAATTATACAAATTCACCCCTAATTCGGCAAAACGTAAAATAGTTAAGAATTGCCATGAGAGTGTGTTGGGGCAAACAAGTAACAATTTGAAATCAAAGTCGACATGTTTCTCGTTCTGGTTCCAGATAGTTTGGAAAGTTTTGAACGTTTATCATTCATTGTTTTTAGGTTGCTTATTTTTTTGTCTTTCTGCTGTACTTGGGCAATGTTAATGTGTATTAATGAAGAAAAAATGATATCCACATTCCCATCCACATTTTGTATTTGTTCATATTAGACATTTTTACAAAAAAAATGGAGAGTTCTTGTCTTAATAAAAAAAGAAAAGAAATTAATGTTCAAAGTAATGCTTGGTTTTGGTGGTGTTATTTCCTGTGTTACATGACATGAAAATCGTATTCATCTTTTAAAGGTAAAGTCAAACTTCTGAAAGCATGAGTGAAAAGACATATTTTGCTGTCGTCAATGATATACACCGCAGCGGGATCTGAATCTATTTGAAAACTGGCAGAATCTCATCAGCAAAATGTGGTACGTTTATCTTACAGGATACTTGTGGCATTAATATTTGAGATTCACCGTCTTGCCTTCAAAGAATGTGTTATATTAAATGTACCTAAAATATTATGTAATAATACTATTCACATTTCAGTATCCTTGGTATGTTCTTTAGACCAGTGAATGTAACAAAATATATCAGATGCCCTGTGATCATATAGAATTCTGCACACAAAGAGTGTTGAATTTGCTTTCAGAGATACATTAGTAATCTCATTTTATTTCCAATTACATTGAGATGGTTACTAACACACTCCAGGATCATTTACTGGCCTTTAAAGTTTACTTCTGCTTTACAGCGAGTTCACGAAATCCAGTCAAGGCTCACGGTTTCGCGTCTCATTATCTTTGGCATTCTCCAGCTCTGTCACACTTCTGCATTGTGCTTTTATGCAGCTGAACTTCGACCGAGGCAGCCTACAGAAAGAATATCTCTCTAAGGTATAGTGCGCTTCCCGCCGCTTCTTTCTCAAGCTGTCTCATGCCCGCACCCTGACCTCGCCTCCCAGTGGCAATCTCAGCGACACACTCTGCAGATGCTGACCTTGAGTTGTAGCTTTTTTCCTTTTTTACTTCCCTCTATATGATGCCTGGTTTTTGATTGCCTGAGCAGGAGCTCAGCACCAGGGTTGTCACACAGCCAAGGCTCAAAGTCACCCTCTGCTCAGATAGGATGAATCTCAAGGTACAGGCAGAGAGGAGCACAGATGTCACGTGGAATCATCTCCGTTCCTGAGAGAGACAGAACCAGATCTGGGGGAGAAGAGAGCGCTTTGTGGCTCAAGGCGATGGCAAGATTTCATCATGTCCTGTAGCTTTGCTAGGTTACAGCAGAGCCTGTAAAGTTACACTATATTTGGATTAAAAAAACACATTTTAATACTTTTTTGACATTTTCTTGAGCTGATGCGATGGAGTTAGCTCTCGGCACAAATCGTTACGATTTAAAGCGATACTGCACACAAAGTGAAAATTCTGTCATCTGTTACTCACCCTCATGTCATTCCAAACCCCTTCGCTGTTCGCTTCCATGGAACACAGAAACTGAATTTTGATACTTAGAAGGAAATAGTTAAAAGTCCTGTTTTTTACAAAAGGCACATAAAAACGTAAATATTTTGTTTATGATGATGTCATATTTGACTACTGAACATAGTTACCCCTCCTGCAATGTTTCAAATTATGACATTGTGAACAATCATTTGAAAAAAGTTTTCAGTTATCATTTATTGTCATCTAGTGTTTTACTTTATATCATATTTGATTATATATTTTAGAACAGATTAATGATTGTTAGATTGTATACGTCTCGCATCAGATTAAAGTGATTTTACGTATTGCATAGAAAGAATATTAAATGCAAGTGTCTACTTTAATGTTTCAAATAACTTTTGTGAAAATAAAATGTAGAAATATGGGTGAAATAATGTTCCATCACCATTCAGCATTACATATTTATGTAAAAATTAAACAACTTGCTTATTCTGACCTGTACTTACTAAAATATATAACAGAAAAAGTGATCATGCTACATTTTATTATCTTTTAAATTATTAAAACTTCTTGCTGACAAGTAGGCCAAACCTAGTGGTTTGAAAGATAGTGGAAAAGATTTAAAATTTCTGTTAATTAGTATTTTGGGAGCTGCACTGTGATCCTTAAATAGTCCTTTAATAATGTTATTAATAATTCTTGTTCTAAATATGCCTGACAAGACTTTTTTGGTTTTATAAACGACTGAATGACATTATAGTGGGTGTCTTCTGTAAATCATGGTAAAAGTGTATATTATTCTTTTTACCATGAAGTGCAGAAACATTACACATTTTCTTCTTTCTAGAAAATTTGTGAAACCTATTGGAAGTTTCTATTAGTTTTCTGCAATGGTAACATCAGTGTGTGACACAAGAATATGACAAGAGCTTGCAGATTCTTCACAAATTCACACTGAAGCAACAGCATATAGGTCTGGAATGATATAAGGGTGAGTAAATAATGTCCGAATTGTAATTTTCTGTGAACTACCCCAGACTATAGGACATCAGGTCTATTGCAATCTCATATAGAAGGAGAGCTCCCCTTTACAGACTCTAAATGGATCCATTGAAGGTAGTTGGAAAGGGGAAAGTCATTCACAGCAACAATAGTGTGTCTTAATACCATTGGTGCGCCACTCACTGTGGTATGGGTCCACAGGTGAGAAGGGGACTGATTCCTGAAATTGCAAGAGATTTACAAGGATAGAGATGGAGGAATAATCAATTAAAGCCAATATGGGGTTTTGTCTCAATACAGGCATTTATTGGACTGGAGTGGACTGACTTATCCCTGTGTGTTATGACATAATTTCTGACCCATGGAAAAATCTGATTCAGAGATTAATCACAGTGTGATTCATCTCTGATTAATCAGACTCCAGCCATCATTAGCATGTACCTGATATCCAAATCCAATATCCAAAAAGCAGTTCAGACTCCCAATTGATTGGATGTGCTGAGCCTTAAATCACACAGTGGCCCCAACACAGTGTCATGCTTAAAAATGTAATGAAATAACAAAATACCAATGCAACTGTCCTTTTTTTTTTTTTTTTTTTAAGTTGCACAAGCACAACATCTCGCAAAAAAAAAAGTTGTAGGATTTAATTATTATTTATAAAACAATAGATATACTGTTCAAAATTAAGTATCTGGGGCCCTTGCTGCTTGCCAAGCATTAATGGATCATGTTCATGGTTAATATAATAACCTACACTGTGTAACGTCTAGGTTACTTGTGTAACCTTCGTTCCCTGAAGGAGGGAACGGAGACGTTACGTCAGTCGTGACTGACGAATTGGAATCTCGCCCGAGAGCCCAATCACCTTCTAGTGTTAACTAAACAAGCCAATGACAGTTGGCGTGCGTGTTTCGCCATGCGCAACCCGCCCCGCAGCGCTGGTATAAAAGGAGAGTGCGTGCAAACGCACATCAGTTTTTCGCTGAGGAGCCAAGACTACGTGCCCTGCTGTCCATTAGCGAAGGGAGAGGGGGACGGCCGTGTGGAGACAGGGTCTCGTGCACCGCCGTCCTCGCCCTCTTGGGACCCGGAGGCCAAGGAAACTGCTCTTTTATTGAAGTTTTGGGTACCACTTTCTGGGTAGCCAGTGGCGGAACAAAAACAAACGGGAACATAAGATTCTCCACCCAACCCTCCTCCGGGGGAAGGAGTGGTGCAGTCACCATCTCCTGCAAAAACTAACGGGAACATAAGATTCTCCACCCAACCCTCCTCCGGGGGAAGGAGTGGTGCAGTCGCCATCTCCTGAAGAGCAGGATCCAAGAGCTCCGGGTCACCTGTCTCAGGGACGCCGCCTGCTCTGGCGCTTCACGGGCTTGGCAGGGGCGGAGGCGGGCTGCGCCGGTTTCCTGCGGCCAG
>NW_015505934.1:256299-256589 GCF_001515645.1 Sinocyclocheilus grahami
GACAGCAGCAGACCGCCGGGGCAGGATGTGTCGGAACGCCTCCGTCTGCTTCTGTGCGGCAGAGAACTGTTGGGCAAAGCCCTCCACCGCTTCGCCGAATAGGCCGGCCTGGGAGATCGGGGAGTCCAGGAAGCGATGCTTGTCGGCCTCCCTCATATCCGCCAAGGTCAGCCATAGGTGGCGCTCCTGGACCACCAATGTGGACATCGTCTGACCCAGGGCCCGCGCCGTGACTTTCGTCGCCCTAAGCGCGAGGTCCGTCGCCGTGCGCAGTTCCTGCAGCACACCTG
>NW_015505934.1:260153-291784 GCF_001515645.1 Sinocyclocheilus grahami
CTGCAGCCCGCCGAGGTTTCAGCAGCCTGGATTGCAACCCCCGCTGATACGCCGTCACACCAACGCCAGCTGTTTTTCTCGAACACTCGCGGAGATTCGTCCTGTAGAAGGCTCGGCTCCGAAGCGAAAAGCTGATGTGATCCCAATTCGTCAGTCACGACTGACGTAACGTAGAACGTGACTGACTGAAAGGGAACTGTGGTTACTCTGATATGATAACTGTGTGAACCTGAGGTCAGATTACTTCATACAGCCACTAAAAATTTTCAATTTTCAGAAGTAATTGAAAAATGCTATCTAATGCAAAGACATTCAGACAGTTTTAAGTGTGACTTAAGTGATCGAATACTTATCCTGTAGCATCTGGTAATTATATGTATGTATGCAATAATAATGATCCCTCCCATGCCATTTAGAATAAATTACACCTTCATTTATAAATGCCACTACAGCGAAACAGATGGCTATACATTAAGATGCAAACTAGCATATTATGTGGATAAGCAGTAACGATGAAAAACACTTCTGCCCTCAATGTGATTTTCATGTTTAGTTTCGTTCCTCTTCTTGTTGATTGAAATTGATTTGAATTCAATTGCTGATCAAGCCAGTCAACAGCATGTCGAGAACTTTGTGTACAGTATCCATTATTTCAATTTAATTAAAGTCAAACAAATCCCAGCTGGTGTCACCTAAACCACTAGATGTGTGTCACAATGAGCAATAAGACCGCTAACAGGATGTAAGTCACTGTGAGCCTTATTTATGTCTTTGAAGTCTTTTTGGCTTGACTTTCTTCTCATCTCTTATTAGCGGGATGCAGAGATTTCTGCCATGGCGACAGTCTCTCGGGGGTTGGAGGAACAACAGCTCTTTTCTACGACTTCATAATGATCTAGGATCTGTGAAACAAACCCCATATTCTTCTTATTAGTTCTGTGTTGTGCTCTAACTGCACCAACCGTCTCACAAACTGCACTTTCCCAGATGGCAAACATTTGCTTTGATTTTAGCTGAAGCGAGAGGGCGTTAATGAGACTTTGATGAAGGTAACGGTGTTTGTTATATAATACACCTATAGTACACCTACAGCGGTATAGCAGCAAGTGTAATACTGTTCAGTAAACATCCATTCAAGCTGAAATATGATAAAGTGCAGTGCTTGCATTTGCACTGCTGGTACGAAAGCGTCCTCTCTATCAATTGTTCAGTTGGCACAGGATATCCAGATGATTCCTAATAAAGTCAGGTCCACTTTCTTTCCTTGTGCATATTTATCTGGGTTCAATATTATGTATGAAACCCTGTAACTACATAGATGTTCACCCATCTACAAATGTAACATTCTTTAAAATCCAACTTTGAACTCTTTCTACAACATGACAAGAAGAAAAGTAAACAATCTTGTTCCGTTGTTTTTTGAGTGCATTCGAAAAAGCTCATTAAACCCATAAACAAACATGTTTCTATAATCAATGGGATATTTAACTTCATCAATAGCTAAAAACCTAAATTTGCTAGCTGCTATTGGATGACAGCATGGTTTTGACTTGATTTGCATTGACATGAACATTTTCTAAACACCTTTCATTGACCATTTAGTGTAAAAAAATAAAGCACAACTGCATTTTCATTCATGGACAGTGCTTGTCATTGAATCTGTACTTCTTGCACTCACTAAAAAACAAAAAGATTCATTTTAGGTTTTGCAAAATCAGACATTTGTAATTGGAAAGGTCTCACTGGAAAAAGAGACTGCATATTGTATATATCTATTTTTAAAAAAGGCACAATATTGATGCTTAAAAATGCTGTGGTGATGCAGTGTATTTTGTCCTAGTAAACAGGTCAGCAGTGAGGCCAGTACATTTATGTGAAAATGGAAGAAATTTACCTCTGATCCAGTCATCCTGCAAGGATTTATGTTTATCCAACTCCACATTTTGCAGAAATATAGCTTTTAGTGGCTGATAAGTTTGCAAATAATACAGCTCGTGCTGAGTTTTTGTTTGCCTTGTCAGTTTCAATAGAGCAGCATTATTAGGAGATTCCACTACAGCATCTCAGTGATGATTGGAATTGGCGTTCTCCAATGCCGCGGGGACAGTGGAAACTATCGGCTGGATCCTGTTATAACAACTCAGATTGCGTTGAACCGCAATGAGTTGACTGGAGCAGAATTGATTATTTGTCGAGATGCTTTGAAGAATTACGCTCTCACTTTGTTATACAGCGTTTTATTAAGTAACGCGCTGCGAGTAAATATTTGTGTCTTTTATTTGTCGGTATTCACAGTATGATGGTGCCGTTGATGCACTTTATGCTGGTTACTGGCAGAAGTAACTGCATATGACTGGCCATTGATAGCAGACCTAAGCCATTGAGAGCTCATAATTGGCTGAGCCTCAGCATTGGAGCATTTGCAATCTCACAGGTCCCTCTCTGTGTGTCTTTCTCCACACATACACACACAGTCCATTTATGGAGCTTCTCATTGGAGCGCTGGGATCTCAGTAATTGTGGTGTGTAATAGCAGATGCCCCTCTGTCAACCCTGAGTACATATCGCTTTCACAACAACCACAACTGCCATGTTTTTTTGCCTTTTCTCCCAGGGTTATATAAGGTCAGATTGCTCTCATGTTATTGCAACAACATTTTTGTATTTTGTTGTTTGTATAAATGTCACCCAGTGAAAAGGTTTTGGTGAAGGGAAGTGGTACGGAATCAATTAATCTGTTCACCTGGTGGTGAAGCATTAATCTCTCCTTCTGCTCCAAAGAATCGGTTGCAAATGGACTGCCATGATTACACTGTTGGTGTTTTCTAAGACCGCATTGCTTTTTATTATGTTTTGTCAGGAAATCTACTTTAATTTACATCATTTGCGCTTTGTAAAAAAGCCTCACCCGGGTTTGGGATTGCATGCGCACGTTCACATCTTTAATTGCCTGTCTTCACAGCGGTCACAACTCACAGTGGTCAAGTCACATTGAAGAAATTTACCTCTGATCCAGTCATCCTGCAAGGATTTATGTTTATCCAACTCCACATTTTGCAGAAATATAGCTTTTAGTGGCTGATAAGTTTGCAAATAATACAGCTCGTGCTGAGTTTTTGTTTGCCTTGTCAGTTTCAATAGAGCAGCATTATTAGGAGATTCCACTACAGCATCTCAGTGATGATTGGAATTGGCGTTCTCCAATGCCGCGGGGACAGTGGAAACTATCGGCTGGATCCTGTTATAACAACTCAGATTGCGTTGAACCGCAATGAGTTGACTGGAGCAGAATTGATTATTTGTCGAGATGCTTTGAAGAATTACGCTCTCACTTTGTTATACAGCGTTTTATTAAGTAACGCGCTGTGAGTAAATATTTGTGTCTTTTATTTGTCGGTATTCACAGTATGATGGTGCCGTTGATGCACTTTATGCTGGTTACTGGCAGAAGTAACTGCATATGACTGGCCATTGATAGCAGACCTAAGCCATTGAGAGCTCATAATTGGCTGAGCCTCAGCATTGGAGCATTTGCAATCTCACAGGTCCCTCTCTGTGTGTCTTTCTCCACACATACACACACAGTCCATTTATGGAGCTTCTCATTGGAGCGCTGGGATCTCAGTAATTGTGGTGTGTAATAGCAGATGCCCCTCTGTCAACCCTGAGTACATATCGCTTTCACAACAACCACAACTGCCATGTTTTTTTGCCTTTTCTCCCAGGGTTATATAAGGTCAGATTGCTCTCATGTTATTGCAACAACATTTTTGTATTTTGTTGTTTGTATAAATGTCACCCAGTGAAAAGGTTTTGGTGAAGGGAAGTGGTACGGAATCAATTAATCTGTTCACCTGGTGGTGAAGCATTAATCTCTCCTTCTGCTCCAAAGAATCGGTTGCAAATGGACTGCCATGATTACACTGTTGGTGTTTTCTAAGACCGCATTGCTTTTTATTATGTTTTGTCAGGAAATCTACTTTAATTTACATCATTTGCGCTTTGTAAAAAAGCCTCACCCGGGTTTGGGATTGCATGCGCACGTTCACATCTTTAATTGCCTGTCTTCACAGCGGTCACAACTCACAGTGGTCAAGTCACATTGCACAAATTAGCTTGCTTTTTTCACTTTATCTCTAAAGTGATCTTTATCCACTGAATGTTTTTTTTTTTTCAAGAATAGTTTAATTTGAAAAACCATTTGATTTGTTCTCCATGGAGACACAACTTTCCCAATTATTCTAGAGTGAAAAGTTTGTGTCTCTGTGGGTGAGCAGGGATTGATTCGGCTCAATCTGATGCACTGCATTTTATTCCAAGAGCAGCATCGAACAGCAGAATCTTTAAAAAAAAATTGTCTTCATTTTTTCAGACTTTATACTCTACTAATGGTTATATGCAAAAAGTAGGGGGAGACTGGGGTAAGATGTGTCACCTCCTTTTGCAAACTCTGCAGGACTGACCATCAGAGATTCACATGAGGAATGTAATGTTGTTTTAATGCTACAAATAGCATAATGCATTTTCTACATGGCATGTGGGGTAAAATGTGCCATTGAGCTTTTTTTACCAAATGCTGGAAATACAATTACAAATTGTTGAAAATTGTTTCACTGCCTTCACTTGTGGATTATTAAACTTTAATACTAAAAAAAGTACTATAGTACAACTTCAATAAAAAGTCTTACAGCTTACCCCACCCTCCCCATATGTATATATTAATATTATTGTTTATATATATATATATATATATATATAGTGTATCAGACTTCATCCATCCATGATGAGCAATGTCTGTTAAATGCTATTAACCGAGGTTTTGATCAAAACCATTTTCTGCTCAAAGGAGTGAAATATTGACAGTTTCTATTTTATTTGTTACTGTTTTGACAGACACAGGGGGCATATAACAAAACAGGTGTCAAATACTTGGCAAATTTCCTGCAAGCATTTCATTTGAGCTCACTTTAAGAAGAACTGATGTTAATCTCTGTTTTGTCACTTTTGCCAAGCATTCTGATGAAAATTCCATTTAAATACAACTAAATTCTGAGTAAGAACTGAGTTTCCTCTTCATTCCCTTGGAATATTTCAGCTCTACATTTTACAAATTCAATTTCAATATGCAAGTTTCCGCTGGTTGAAATTCAAGCCATGCTTCATTTAAGCAGTTCATTCAGAGATACACTCTTCTCCCTACAGCAAGACAAAATGTGCAAAAATGTGTGCTTTCTAAAACATAATTATAAAGCAGAGGACCTTCTCTACCATTTTGATGCCTCATCCATGCAGTCTGTAATGCATTCAGCTGCTAATTTACTTAATGCAGGCTCCATAAACCACATGGAGAATCTGGAGTAAATGGCATTCTCCTTATACAGTAGTTCACAGACCACATGTGGTTGTTCTTTGCCCATCATTGAAACTACTTTCAAACAGAAGCTTGTTTTTAAGATTTAGTTTTAAGATTATATGTTAATGGTTTGCACATATACAATGATATGATCAATAAATCATTAAGCTAAAGCTCTAAGTCATAATAATATAAATTAAGTTGAAATGGCATGCACAGCCAATCTGATTATACTTCAAATTTAAGACAGCTACAGAAATTAAGTTTGTAAGTTGTAGTAGGTGGATTTTTTTTAGTGTATAACAACTGACACCATAATTTATACAGTACAAGTCGAAAACACTGTGATGGACAGCAGCATAACTAAACTTTTTACAAACAAGTGCACACATGCAACTTCATTGTAGTGATAAATCTCATAAATGATTTTTTTTTTAACTGCTTGATTTACATGAACAGTCCTAACGAATCAATTCTCTCAAATGAATCGGAGCACAGTTAAGGAGAGCATGTTCGATTCTTTTTTCAGCTTGTTTGGCTGCAAAGTCAAACAAAAAAGTACTAAAAAAAGCATTATAGTTTTGTTACTGATGTACTTAGGAGAAAGTTGCTAGTTACTATCACACTGCTGAAAACTCTAGTCACGTTAGTAGCTTTCTACTTTTAGTTGGTTACTACCCAGCATTACCCTTTATTACCAAGTCAAAGCACATCAAAGGTCACCCAGCACCTCTTCTTATCAAATCAGAATGGCAAATCAGCATCTCTCAATCTTCTGGCCGTGGATGATAAGTGGAAGGCCGGAGGAATTAGCAGCCCAGGCAGTTAATGTGTCCATGAATCCTGCGCTGCTCACCCACAGGAGCTGAGAGAAGGATTTTTCTGAGCACTCAGAGGCCTGATAAAGGTAATGAGCTGAAATGCAGGAATGACAAGTTGGGGGTGGTGGGGGGGGGGAGGATGCATGTGCGCCACTGGCTGAAACTTATCTTTGTGCCTCACAAAGCAGAGTGTCTCCACGCACACCCCATGGCCTAGCAGCAGATGCCTGTGAAGTATCGGGAGAATGCTGAGCACAGCCAGACCGTATGCAGTTGCTCCGTGCAGCCATGAGAGACCGACTCATTGTGGATGGTGCTGGGTGATGCTGCTACAGCTGCTTGATTTCATATGCTGCACTGCACTAAAGCTGCTGCAGAAGTAGTTTGCCCATCCAACCTGCACGTGCAAGAAGATTTTTAATGCAACGTTGAAAAATGCATTAATATAGGTGTATATATATATATATATATATAATTGATTACATTTTGAATAAGATTTTATTTTCATATTTTCTCTTCATTTAATTTTAAGTTAAAGTTGTAATAATTTTGTTGTGTGTTTCTGTCATTTTATTTTATTATTTTAATTTTTTTAAGCCTATACTGTTTTATTGTTAGCTTTAATTTTGTTAAGTTTTAGTTCATTTGGTTTTAGTTATTTTAGTGCTTTAAATGGAAAAGAGAATGTATGTTGTCTTGGCAACTAGGTGAAATTAAATTACATTTTTATATTTTATTTTATTGAATGTTTATTTTATTTTAAGTAATGGCATGTTTTTTATTGTTTTAGTTTTTGTTAACAGTAAAAACACTGATGTGGAAATTTAGTTTGAGTTGCAAAAAGACATGGCTCTTTTAATTTTAAATATATTATTTTTAGTATACATATTTAAAATGTATAAGTAATAATAATAAATATATATGATAAATTAATATATAAATATATTTATGAATGTATTTATATATTTATATAATTTAAATTATAGTAAACTATAATATAACATATGAATATAAATAATGTTCTAATGTAGAATATAAATATTCTAATTTATTATTATTATTATATCTAGGTTGTGAACTGAACCTTTGACCACTTGCATACTGACACATCTCACATTGGTAAAACTCACAGGGGTGAAACTATAAAGCTACAATTAATATGTTGTGTTCTCTATCTGTGAGTGAGAATCCTCATTCCTGGATTGCATGACCTCAGTGCAGACTGTACAATATAAAAGCACTGTTTTTTGCAGAATTTTGCCATAATTAGGCCTTAAATGACCTTCTGTACAGTAACCTTTTAGAACAGCATTGGTTGATCATGTAAGCATTCATGTCCTTATAATGGCATCATTAGGTCGGTGGCATTTACAGTTGTAAAGCATTCAGCTGTTTTTGTGACAGCTAGAGTAGTCATACTTTGCTCTGTTGTCACCATTATCGGTCATATTGTCAGAATGTCAGCGTGCAACAGAGTATAATTAGCAATCAAACAATATGCAGGAAAGAGATCTGTGCAGGAACAGTAGACACAAACAAATAAAGTTGTGCTCTTCTCTAATCTCTGAGGGACTGACTCATTCATTTAGTGCAGATGTATTCGAAGGTTTGTTATGTGGTTGTCATTCAGCGAGTCTTTTCTCCCTCCCTGCAATGTGGCTTGTGCACTGCAGGAATAGAAAATCACACAAGCGTTGGAGCAGCTCCTAGTGGAGGCCTTGAATACAAACACATTTTACCCTCAGTATCTGCAGTACTTGAATTACACACGCTGCCTTAATGCCTACGCTATCTTAATTACCCATGCTGAATAAACTTAAGCACAGAGAATGGCTTGACACTGTAAAATTCCAAATGAGGGTTTCAGGGGTGGTTTTCTTCATAATAAATATTAGGGAGCGGGCTTAGGAAAGGTTACATCAGGGGCGCTGCTAGCAATTTTGGGCCCTATGAAAGAATATGAGGCTGGGCCCCCTACCGCACCAAACATACACTATATTGACCAAAGTATTGGCACCCCCTTCTAATAAACAGGTTTGACTACTTTAGTAATTTCCACGAGTACAATTCTTAATGTTTAAGCATATAATGCTATTCTAGGGAATTGTGTGCTTCTAATTTTATACTAATAGTTTGAACAGGACCCTTTTCTATTCTAACACGACAATGCCTCTGTGTATAAGGCAAGGTAAAAAATGTAATAAAAAAGATTGATACAGTCAGTGTGGAAGAACTTTGACTGGTCTGCACCAGCGGTGGCTCGTGGGTTTTTAAATAGAGGAGGCACACTAATTGTATTGGTCTGGGATCCCTGCCAGTTATTATTATTATTATTATTATTATTTGCTTAACCACTTTAAAATGGCCTTTTGGTTGCTTTTAGTCAGAAAACGTAAAGAAAACGACATACAGCAAAATAATATAATTTCACTTACCTGGTCTATCACTTGAAGCAAACATCCATCCCTTCTTAAAAGGCTGTGTTAAAAGAGAGCTGCTTGTTGCGCCATTTAATTAAGCCGACTGCTGTAGCCTATATCCAGCTTAGGCTGTTTTCCCTAAATTTGTATATATACTGTTTGAATGACAGCTTGGTACATCTGTTGGCGATCAAATATTCAATATCACGACTCATCATAAGTACTTGGTACATTATCAGCGCAGCGGCAGATGTTCAAACTAATATCACCTAATTTACGTTTCTCTGATGATTGGTTGATATCAGAAGGGAGGCTAGCCTCCCTTGTGAGGGTTCTTTTCGCAACACTCCTCAGTGCTGAAAGTGAACACTCGAAGCTGATTGGCAATTTTTTTTTTACCAACGGAGGCACGAGAGCTCACCTCTCCCCCGGCCTCCACCTCCCCATCTCTATAACCTAGCGGTTGTAATTACATCAGCAGATTCGGCACATTCGCTATTGAAAAGCGGCGCTTTCACGTTATGGTATTACCCCCTGCCTCCCCCGACGAGCCGCCACTGGTCTGCACAAAGCCAAGTCCTAATCCCAGCTGAACACCTCTGGTGTGACTTTAAATGCAGACCTTGAGCCAAAAACTCAATCACCAAACACCAATGACTTGTACATACACATGGACAAATGTACTGGGACACCCCCTTCTTTAGAACAGAAAAGGCACTTCCAAAACTGGGGCATCAAAGATGGAAACATAATTCATGTATTTAAAAATTGTATTTCCATCTCTGTTGCAACAGTTTTGGAAGTGTCTAAAATGATTGTACACATATGTGCAAATCACTGGTTTTGGTGATGAGTTTTTGGCTCAAGGTCTGCATTTAAAGTCACACAAGAGGTGTTCAGATGGGAATAGGACTTTGCGTTCTGCGGACCAGTCAATCTAATCAAAAAAATAATAAATTTTCCCTGGTCTTATACACAGAGGCATTGTTGTGTTAGAATAGAAAAGGATCCTGTTCAAACTATTAGTATAAAATTAGAAGCACACAATTCTCTAGAATATCATTATATGCTTAAACATTAAGATTTGTACTCATGGAAATTACTAAAGTAGTCAAACCTGTTCATTTCAAGGGGGTGACCCAATACTTTTGGCAATATAGTGTACAAGCCAACCTAGGTATTCAAAATCTTGGTCTGCAATTTAATAATATTGACCTATTACTTTTGCTATTGCTTTTGACCATTAGGTATCAGTAACATCATTCATTCAGAACCTGTTTTATGGACATAGACTTTCTGTGCCACACTATTCTGCTGATATGGAATGAGTTTGACTACTTAATCAGTTATATTAATAGAAATGCTTCACTGGAGCAAACAAAAAAAATCCTAAAATAATAAACAGGATACCCCATAGCAGTATTTCCAGCAGTATCCAACATTTCTTAATCATGATCTTACTCAGCTAAATGTGACTATTAGCTTAACAGCTGTATTCCTTGTTTGCTAGCTACCTATGCACATACAGCATACAATGTTAAAAATATTCTACATTATGAACCTTAACCCAAAAACCATTAGCTTCATACACTGTAGATAATTGTGACCCTGCCTGTGGAAACCCAGCTAAAGTATATATTTTTTAAACAGTGGATGAGTAATTCACTCCTTGATTTGTTTAATAAAAGCCTCCTTTGAGATCGTTTTGACAGACATGTATATTATTTTCAACGTGTTTATTGCTAAGTTTAGTGTGGCAAAATAGAAGTGTGTCGTGTATCTGGTTGCCATGACAACCTCAGGCGCTTCTTGCTGCTGCTCTATGTAATCAGAGTATGAATTTGTAGATTTTCTATAGCAAAACTAAAATGTGTTTAAAAGTGTGACTGACCAAATCGTCCGGCTCGGTTTGCCCCCCCTCGAACTCGAAGACATCTCTAATTTGACAGTTAACCATCTGTTCTCACTCGGTGACTCTAGGCTACGTACTAGTACGGGACGAAACCATGCAGTGAATGGGGGCAGATCATTTTACCGGAAATGCAGAAATAAGCCGTAATCTTTGGTAGATACATTTATAATTTCTATTACAATACTACTACTACTACTGTTACTACTAATAAAACAGATCTCTGGTGGTCCCAAACGTGTGTGGGCCCTTAGAATCGTCCCTGGGTTACATAAATGAGTAGATAATGAAAAGTCAATAAAAGTGCATTTCTTTTTCCTTCTTTTCTCTCTTACTCTCCTTCTCTCACTCTCTTTCTCAAACTTCAAAAGACACAACACCTAGCTTTGATCCCAAGATGAAAGAGCATTAATTTTTCATAAAAGACCAGACCAGATATGGCGTTGCATGATGTTGCCGTTTTGTTTTGCTATATGTATTACTGTAAATTGAATAGATAGATCTATAACTAGTTTACTTCAAGCCATTTGTGGTTTGGCTACAATAAACATGCAGTTATTACTTTCAGTCCGTGGTTTTGGTTGCATCTGTATGTTGACAGTCAGCCCAACTTGAACCTATAAAACAACTTGATAGATCTCGCAATTAAGCACGTCCTCAGGAATGAAATTAATTTGAGTTGACTGGCTTCTCTCTTTTGCTTCAGCCCGCATGAGGCTGCTGACATTCTTTTTGTGCTTTGATTAATGTCGAGCCCGGCACCCAGCACAACAACACTGGACTAAGAAAAATAGTCCCATAGATAAAGAAGGGCATGATCCATCCATCCCAATTTAGCTCCTTCTCTTTAAAGCCCCACAAACAGACAGTGGTGCAGTTAGCATGTGGTATTTCTCATTTCTTTATTGAATATGCCGCCCGCGTCCCTTCACAAAGCAGAGGAGGATGATGGGATTTACAAGTCTTTTTCTAACCTTTCACTGATCTAGTTGGGAGACCGAAAAGTATTGATGGGTTTAGAGGTAAAAGAGGCTCCAAGAGCCTTTTTTTCAGCTCTGCTGGGCTTAGGGGCGTGTCTGCATTGCGGAGAGAGTTGTTGAATCTCGGTGTGACTGCTCCACTTCATCTATCACCTCCCGGTCCCTCTGGCTCCTGCAGCGTTCATATACTCACAGAGGACAAGAGCATCCCCTGTAAGCAAGATGAGCTCTATTTTTCAATTATTCCAGCAGCCGTTGGCAAGCTCCACAAAGGCATCAGGCAAAAGGCGGCATGTTGTTGGACATCTGGTTAAGTGGCTGGCACCGAGATGGAAAAGAGGAAGTGTTGAATCGCATCCAGGTTCCAACTTAACTCTCCAAATTCTCTGCATCTTTTGCATTTAAAATGACTTGCACGGGTAATTTGCGCCCTCCTTTGTTTTGACAATGACCCCCACCGCCTAGGCCGTGGCAGCCTGGTTAACTCCAAACCCCTTGATCCACATGGCCTTCATGTCTGCCCAGACAGCTCTGGCATCTGAAGAGCATCTGAGAGCCGTTATTCATGTGGAATTCAAGCATGGTGATAATATGACGATGTTATAACCTTGAACTCTTGACACACATCCACACGACCACATCTTGACATTTTCTTGGCGTAAGAGAAGATGCAGAGTTCTGATGGTCAGTGCACTGAAACACTAAATCTGCACTTCACATTTCCAATGTAAATTAATAGAGTCCTTGCCTGGGCTCCTGCAGATTGCTGGAATCTGAATGATCTTTGCGATCAATTCCTATTGCATCCTTTTCATCTTTTTTATGTTAGGCATTAGTTGTCCGCAACAAATTTAATTTGTTCCGTGATCCTTGTTCATAGCTGTTCTTTCTCTGTTTTTCTTTTTTAGATTTGTTGTAATTGTAAACATTAATTAGTATTTTAAACACACTATTTTCTGTTTGTCTGTTTTTCTTCTGCCAGTAAAATAGTGCCGAACAATGTTACTATTACCAGTGTTATTTAAATACTATTATAGTTTTGGTTACACTATTTTACAGCGTCCTTGTTACAGTGTAATTATACATTTAAGCACGGAGTAATATGAATTAACTAGCCTACTTGTACTTACTATGTTTAGTGTTAAGATAGGGGTTACACTTTGTTTTAAGGTGTCCTTGTTACAGTGTAATTATACATATAAGTACTGAGTTATATTAATTAACTACATGTACTTACTGTCAGGGTTTGGGTAGAGGATGGAGTGAGGACTCAGTACTGCAGAGAATGGGCTTTTATTGATAATAAAAATAAACAAAACAGCAACAAAAACTACCCCGTGGGGGAAAAACAGGCAAGGCAAGGCAAGATCTGGACATGACACGACACATCCAGGGAGAGACGATGACGAACTGACCCAGGACTGCAAACACAAGGAGAATAAATGGAGAGCAAATGAGGAGGGTAACGAGGGCCACATGTGGGGCAAAATTAATTAATAATCAGGTAACAAGATGGGAGGGGTCAAGACAATTGACATGAGCACATGGCACACCGAATCAAAGACAAAAAGCCATGTGCTCATACAAAACAAAACACAAGCCATGTGCTAGAACAAAAGACACGAACACGCAGCTAATGAGAAACTCATAAACCGCGTGTTCACACAAGACAACAAGAAAAGCACGTGGTTGAACACAAACCGCGTGCTACACAAAACACAACACACGTGGACAGAAGAGCGCACGGCCGAGCGAACTCGAGACCGCACGCTCCCATAACAGACAGAACATTGAGCGCGAGTGTCCGGACCCCGACACGAAACTGAAAGACATGAGTGCCGGGATCTGAACACCACGCTCCAACATGAAACAGTACACGCAGACAAGAGCACACGGCTCAAGCACACTCGAAGTCGCACGCTCACATGAAAACAATGACATGACGCGAGTGTCAGGGCTCTGTCACAAAACTATGAATTTTTTGTGACAGAGCCCTGGCGTCCCTAACGAGGCACAACAAAAACAAGACAGGAACATGACAGAACAAACATGACAACACAAGACCGCTACATAACAGGCAACACAAGACAGGAAAAATCTAAACACTGGGACAAAGAGGAGAGGGGAGGGAGGGGAGCCAAGCCAGTGCCAGCAGTACAGCCCAGAAAGTCATTACAGGAACCAAGGAGGGGCGGGAGGCTCGAGCCAGGGAGGCTCAGGCAGACCAGGAATCCCGGGGAGCCAGGAGCACATGGCCAGCAAAACAAATCACAAGCCATGTGCTAGAACAAAAGACACGAACACGCAGCTAATGAGAAACTCATAAGCCGCGTGTTCACACAAAACACAACACACGTTGACAGAAGAGCGCACGGCCGAGCGAACTCGAGACCGCACGCTCCCATAACAGACAGAACATGGAGCGCGAGTGTCCGGACCCCAACAAGAAACCGAAACTCAAGACATGAGTGCCGGGATCTGAACACCACGCTCCAACATGAAACAGTACACGCAGACGAGAGCGCACGGCTCGAGCACACTCGAAGCCGCACGCTCACATGAAAACAATGACATGACGCGAGTGTCAGGGCTCTGTCACAAAACTATGAATTACACTAGACCGAAGTGACAGAACCCTGACACTTACTATATGGTTAGAGTTAGGATTGTAATTATGCATAATTCATTGTTATTATAATAGTAAGTACATGTAACGTGTAACAAGGACACCTTAAAATAAAGTGTTAGCGGGTTTGGTTTATGGTTAGTTGCATGTAATTATGCATAGCTTATTGTTATTAGCAGGGCTTAATTTGTGCCGGAACGCCTCATTTGACAGATCCCCTCCTCACATGCCAATGAAAGACGTTTGTGTCGACCTATAGCGTGCATATATTTAATGAAAAAATAAAAAAAATTTATTTATTAAATAAAAAAACTTCTATTATGAGCAGGCTTGCCTAGCATCTACATTTGAAATAACAAACTTGAGCGCGCAAAGAGATGCGACGTGGATGCTCTCACAAACCCGAATGCACGGATCCAATACTGATACACATGCGTTTTCTTTCTCAGATGTGCAGACTGTGCTTACGAAGTTAATCGCCAGGATGGCCATTTTGACATAATTTTTTGTGTGCATTTTGCTTAATTCTATTATACAGAGATTTAAGAAAAAAAATCCATGACTTTTCCAAAACATTTCCAGGCCTGGAAATGGCTGTTTTAAAATTTCATGACTTTTCCATTTTATTCATGACCGTAAGAAGATGCACGCTGTTAATCACGTAAGCTGGTTCTCCATTGATTGAATGCTCCATTACCTCTCCCTCCTCTAATCATGCCGGATCCGTCACCCCACTTTGTTCCGGGACCTCCAGTTTACCAATTAAGCACTGGTTATTAGTATAGTAAGTGCATGTAACTTGTAACAAGGACACCATAAATTAAAGTGTTACCATACTTTTAATTAATATTATGAATTTGCTTTTCATATATTTTTATGTGTCATTATTTTATATGTCATTTTGCTTAGAAATGTTGTTGTTGTTGTTTGTCATTTTTTGCTGTTTTTTTCATTACTTATTATTTTAGTTTTAGTTCAGTTTTAGCTTTTATTTTTTTATAATTTTGTTCAACAAACTTTTTTTGTCTAATATTTATAATTTATATTAGCTTTATTTCAATGAACAATTTTTTTAAATAGTTTTAGTTTTAATATTAGCTAACAAAAAGCAGAGTCAACTGTCCATCACCCGTCTTGGGGCAACACATACACTGTAGTGGTGTTTCAGTCCTTAAAGAATCTGTGTCTTGAACAAATCGGTTCATTAAATGATTCAAAGACTAACTCATGAAGATGGTCACTAGTTTTATTCCTGAATGAATCAGCATTTTGAACAAATTAGTTGGATGAATTACCGACTCATTAGGGCAGTCCCTGGCTGCCACATACTGTCGTGTCCCTCTAACCCTTTTTTTTTTTAAATCTCCCCCATTAATCCACACACTTGACAGTCTGTCTGGAAAGCACAAACAGAGACAAGCAAAGTTATTTAACAGTGAAAGGTCCCAGAGCTGGTGGACTGTTACATCAGCCCTCATTTGTTTCAGAACTAGATCATTTGAGGACTGGAACTGTTGATGATGCTTTTGCAAACGTGTAATTATGAAGTAGTTGTGCTCAAACAGTCAAGAGATATATCTGAGTATGGATAATTAAGCCAGAGCTCTTCAGATGCTCAGACTTTGAGAGCATGAATAACAGCCTTTGCTTGCTTCCCTGTGCATTTAATGCACCGAAATGACCAAGCAGGGGATGCTTTAATAAACTACAAGAGAGATTTACTCTTGAAATTTACTTGGGGTAATTAGAAGACCCATTTTGTAAAACTGTCCAGTGAGAGTCGACAGTTTTCTGGGAAGGATTCCAAAAATGAACTTTCTTTTGCAAGAGGAGGAGACATATTGTTGCATTTCCTTCAGTTTAATTTTCTCAAAGGTTTGGTCCAAGACCTTGTCAGATTAAAGCCTTGACAAGTGACAGAGCAACAGGCCTGCCAACCGAGGAGGTGGATACTGGGAAAGAGAGAAAGAAAGAGAGAAGGTGGGGTTTCAGCAGAAAAGATGCACTAAACACATCTGTTGTTTGAAACCACTTCCCACTGGTACCCTTAATGTCTGTATCATCAAGAAAATAGGTTTCTTAATTGCCTTCATTAGTCAAGCTGGTGCGACAGTAAAACAAAATCAATAATGGTAAAGAATTACTCCAATTCCACCTGTTAAAGAGACCTGGGTATTCATATGGCAGATAAGCGAAGGCATCAATTGTGTGTACACACAGGGTGCCATCGTAATTGTAGGATTTTTATACACCCGCATGCACAGATACAATATTTTAATTGAGTTTTGGTGAACAGTGATTCACTCTTTCCACAAGGTTACTTTATCTAAGGATTTAACTGGCCTGCCTCCTACACCCACAGATAAGCTTTGTCACTATCTGTGCTTCTTTCTCCTCCTTAAATGCCAACATTCACCAGCTACTATTTATGTGTCACTGCTTCCCCACAAACCTCTTTCCCCTTTGAATGCCCAAGGAGTGGAGAGCAATTGCATGCACCAAAAAACATGTATTTATTGGAAACCTTCAGAAGAGGCACAAGGGGAATTATTTTTACCAGGCATTAACACGGGCTGTGAAAAGAGCACTTTGACAAAATGGGGAGCTGTCAGTACCCGCGTCACCAATCACCACAAACAGCAAGGTTCTCCAGATGAGCAGGACAGCCAGACAGTCACTGGACCTCAGCTGGGAAAAGGACAGGAAGGCATGGGCGGTAATTTGTAATCTTCCTCTGAGAATACTACCTCTGTCTCTTTGTCTGAAGACCCTTTTAGTCTGCCTTCAATTCCAAGTTTATGATCCCAATGTCCTTGATATAAATGAATGTCACACTGTTTCCGTTCTGTGTCTTTCACATAGAGGTAAACCCAGAATGCAATGCAGTGACCTCAGTGTAAAAAAAAACAATGATTCAAGATGGTAGACAAGGTAATAGAAATGTTTATTGTAAATTGCCTTTTCAATTAAAATTTAAACATGTAAAATTTAAAATTGATATAAAAAAACTTTTACAATTAATAATTTTTAATTTAATTGAAAAATGCAACCCTTTCACCCAGCATATGTGCACTCAGTTTAGTCATATTAATCTCACTGTTAGCTTAGCAAAATGCAAACTGAATACAAAAGTATTGATCATAAATTGATTAAAAATGTTGTTAGTTTAGCAAATGCTAACAGCAAACTGAATACAAAAGTATTGATTAACAATTGGTAAAATATGAGCTATTTCATCCAATATTTGTGTACTGTGTATTTTAGGCATGTTAATGCTGTTAGCATAAAAAAGAAAGAAAAAAGAGAAAAATTTATAATAAACTGATTTTTAAAATGCCATTCCGATAAAAATGATAGTTCACCCAAAAATTTAAATTCTGTCATCAATCACTCACGATGATCCTCATGTTGTTTCCAACCTGTATACGTTTCTTTCTTCTGTTGAGCACAAAAAAAATATTTTGAATATTGGTAATCAAACAGTTGACGGTAGCCATTGACTTCCATAGTATGGAGAAAAAAATTCTATGGAAGTTCAACTGTTTGGTTACCAACATTCTTCACAGTATCTTCATTAGTGTTCAACAGATTCCTGCAGGTTAGTTAATCTCTAGATTGAGACGCGTAATAAAACTGTCGATTGTTTTGTTTCCCCTGCAAATGACGGCGGGATTATGGCAACCGTTTCTGATGAGACGGGTGAACAGGGGGCTTTCTTTCTAATGGGGTAATTCAGCTCAAGGTCAGGATGCTTTGTGGTCCTCATTTTTGGGTCAAAGCCGTTTCGTTTGATGGCCTGTCCACCACGGAAGTGTTGAATGCGACTTGAATGTCATTCCTACCGGTGAGGACAGAAAAAAGAACTACTCCACTAAACTGCACTTGAAGAACATGAATGGAATATTGACACTGTAAGAAAAAAAGTCCTTACAAAAACTGAAAAGTACTTGCAATTTTTTCACTGGACATTATCCATTTATTTTACAGACATTTCCTTTAATACTAGAACACAACACAACACAATGCAATGCGTAATTCAAAATATGGATAAAACATAGGCGTTTTGCAGAAGCAAATACTTTTCCTAAAGGTAGGCAACTTAATTATAGGCTACTGCCTTCTGAGAAACCTTGTTTAGCCAACTGTAAGCCAACATCACATGTGTCCTTCACAGAGAATTAAACCCAGAATGCAATGCGGTGAGCTCAGTGAAAAGCCAAGATGCTAGACAAAGTAATAGAACTGTTGATTTTTATTATTTCAAGATTTCAAGCAACTCATTAACCCTTTCAGTCAGTCATGTCTGAATCAAAATGAACTTGAAATGATAACCAGTGGGTGAGACGGTGAGACTGAAGAACTCCAGTTGGTTGCTTGCATTACTAATGGTCCAAAAAGGTGACTATTAATAATAATAATAATAATAGCTGAAATAAGTTTATATACTTACTTAAAATATACTGTCATTATTTTTGAAGCAATGTCAATAAGTGTGTGTTGAGACAGATTTTGCCTACATTGTGTAGAAAAACAAATATGCATATGTAAAAGGGTTTTTATGAAAGCGTCTCATAGAGACATTCATCCGATGTTCCTCTTCAGCCTCAGAGAAGAGAAACAAGATCTGTGCCCAATTTCTACCCAGCATCATAACAGTGAGGTGTGTGTGTGTGTGTGTGTGCTCATGTTGTTTCCAACCTGTATACGTTTCTTTCTTCTGTTGAGCACAAAAAAAATATTTTGAATATTGGTAATCAAACAGTTGACGGTAGCCATTGACTTCCATAGTATGGAGAAAAAAATTCTATGGAAGTTCAACTGTTTGGTTACCAACATTCTTCACAGTATCTTCATTAGTGTTCAACAGATTCCTGCAGGTTAGGAACAAGTGGAGGGGGAGAGAATGATGACAGAATTTTCATTTTTGGGTGATACATACCAGTAATAATTAACATAATTTTATATTTTAGCCTTAGCAAAATGCTAACTGCAAACTAAATACAAAAGTATCTGATATAAATTACTTACATATTTAACCTAAAATATGCGTGTTGTGTATTTTTATACTCAGCAACATGCTGACTGCAAACTATTCCAAACTGGTCACTTGTGAGGTTCCATGATGGTTAAGATGCACAGGCAGTGATACACAAATCATTTACATTTTTTATGATGTTTCTGTAGTTGACATTATGTTGCTTATATATGTATCCATTGCACATCTATTATAAATACAAAGAACTTTGAATGATGTTGCGTCCTGTGGTGCAATGTTATGTCACACTGGCCTGAATAGGGAGAGGGGTGATGTTTAAGGATAGACCAGTGCAATGGTTGCTCGTGCGAGGCAAAGTATTTTTCCCTTATTAATTCTCCTTCATAATATGTCTTGACAGAGCCTCCCAAAGCTGATCCATAATGCAGTCCTGCAGAGAGCTTTGCCCAGGCTTGCCTTTTGAAGAAGTTATTGCTTTGATGTATGAGGGAACACATGAAACAGTGAGCGGAGCGAGGAGTAATTGCGTTGTGTCTACGGGGGGACAGTATTTAGCCCCATCTCTTAGCTTCTCAGCCAAATGGACATGGCATCATACTCAAACCGTGACAGAGGTATCCTGAAAGAGCGATTCCCTTTCACAGGCCAAAGTTTAATCTCTAGATTGAGACGCGTAATAAAACTGTCGATTGTTTTGTTTCCCCTGCAAATGACGGCGGGATTATGGCAACCGTTTCTGATGAGACGGGTGAACAGGGGGCTTTCTTTCTAATGGGGTAATTCAGCTCAAGGTCAGGATGCTTTGTGGTCCTCATTTTTGGGTCAAAGCCGTTTCGTTTGATGGCCTGTCCACCACGGAAGTGTTGAATGCGACTTGAATGTCATTCCTACCGGTGAGGACAGAAAAAAGAACTACTCCACTAAACTGCACTTGAAGAACATGAATGGAATATTGACACTGTAAGAAAAAAAGTCCTTACAAAAACTGAAAAGTACTTGCAATTTTTTCACTGGACATTATCCATTTATTTTACAGACATTTCCTTTAATACTAGAACACAACACAACACAATGCAATGCGTAATTCAAAATATGGATAAAACATAGGCGTTTTGCAGAAGCAAATACTTTTCCTAAAGGTAGGCAACTTAATTATAGGCTACTGCCTTCTGAGAAACCTTGTTTAGCCAACTGTAAGCCAACATCACATGTGTCCTTCACAGAGAATTAAACCCAGAATGCAATGCGGTGAGCTCAGTGAAAAGCCAAGATGCTAGACAAAGTAATAGAACTGTTAATTTTTATTATTTCAAGCAACTCACCCACTCATTAACCCTTTCAGTCAGTCATGTCTGAATCAAAATGAACTTGAAATGATAACCAGTGGGTGAGACTGTTTATAGCAAGAACTCCAGTTGGTTGCTTGCATTACTAATGGTCCAAAAAGGTGACTATTAATAATAATAATAATAATAGCTGAAATAAGTTTATATACTTACTTAAAATATACTGTCATTATTTTTGAAGCAATGTCAATAAGTGTGTGTTGAGACAGATTTTGCCTACATTGTGTAGAAAAACAAATATGCATATGTAAAAGGGTTTTTATGAAAGCGTCTCATAGAGACATTCATCCGATGTTCCTCTTCAGCCTCAGAGAAGAGAAACAAGATCTGTGCCCAATTTCTACCCAGCATCATAACAGTGAGGTGTGTGTGTGTGTGTGTGTGCTCACATTTCACTGGCTTCACAAACTGCCCAGGCAGGATAGTGAGCGTTTAAAGATCTCCAAAACTCCTCTATCAAAAGCAGTAGGAGTTTGTAAAGCTGATTACACTTTTCCTTTTCTAATGGTGGAACAGTATGCGACTTTGTGGGTGATCACTCATCAAAAGTTTGAACTGACATTAAGTGAGATCAATTTGACATTTTATATTTGCTTCAAAGTTAAACAAAGCACTTTAAACAGGCTGTATTCATTTTAATTGGCTGTGATCATACTCACTATGGTCCAATTATGTTTAATATTTGTGCATGTACTCTTTAGCTTAGCAGCTAATTATCAAACCCTTGTTGCATTCATATTGTGTTGCTAGTCTGTGTGCCGGCAGCTGAGAGTTTTTCAGGTTAAATAGGGACCATATACTACAAATATGAATGAATTTTAAGAATACCTATATGTATACAGATTTGAGGGGAAGACAATGTAAATCGTTAACATTTTTAACAACTAGTAAACAGAAGATTCAAAGGGAATTGATTTCAGATAGCTTGCATCATCTCCTGTTTTCAACAAAATGTAAAAAGAGATCACGTAATGGCAGATTTTTAAGGGTGCTTACACCTTAATCATAGATTTTTACCTGAACCAAAGTAAAAGACACTGTATATATGGATACAAAACAGTTTATTAGAAACACAGGCCTAGCTATACAAAAATAAGGGTTCGTGATGGGAACATGTTGATGCCGTAAGAGTCAATGCAAATTTGTCTGTCAAGCTGAAACTCTAAAATCATATCGGGGCAATATGATAAAACACAATTAGCTCAGGCAGGACAAAAACTTTGTAATTGGAAGCTCCCAGCACAGGTTTTTTTTCTGTGCTGTTGCTGTAAATCTTCATTGACTGAGCACCTAGGGTGCGTAGAGATCAAACTCACTATGCCACAGCTAAAATCATATCGGGGCAATATGATAAAACACAATTAGCTCAGGCAGGACAAAAACTTTGTAATTGGAAGCTCCCAGCACAGGTTTTTTTTTCTGTGCTGTTGCTGTAAATCTTCATTGACTGAGCACCTAGGGTGCGTAGAGATCAAACTCACTATGCCACAGTGAGTATTAGTAGCCGAAGCTTAAGCAACTGGTTGGCAGTTAAGTGTTTATCACTCGCCAGATTTAATTAAATAAAGAGAGCATGGCTCTCACGACCTGCGCGGCATAATTGGATGAACGCTTTCCATGCTCTGAGGTTACCAACTTGTGACTATCTCACAAAGAAGATGACACTGTGCAGAGCTAGTTTAGGCAATTTCCCTCTCCAAGCATCAGTGGTCCCTTCTTTCCTCTTGTTTCATCAGCCAGCTCTGCTGCAGTGGACCTGGGCAGCCCTCAGTGGCTCCATCTGTGACATGCCTGTCAGTCTAACCTCGAATCAATGCGAGTCACCAGCCAACCAGAGGCAGCCGCTCATAATTTAGCCGCAATGTGCTGTCACCAAGACAACCATGCAAAAAACATTAAAAAAAATAAATAAACCTAAATATGATATGGGACGGCAAACTCTGGCACTGTCTGTCACTGTCGAGGTGTATAGAATGGTGAAAATTGGCATCTTAGAAACACAATTGAATGAATGCACAACGAGGAACCATTGGAGAAAGTCGTGCCCTGTTAAAATTCAACAATATTAGACACTCTCTGCTCGGCAGAGCAAAGAAAAACAGCCTTATATGGTTATGGAAATTTTGTGAAATTGGAGGGAAACAAGCCTGCCTCGCCTTAAGCTGAGGATTGATTCGGCTTTGTGTTCTTCATCTCGAGCAGTCCTGAGTCTCATGCAAAGTTGAAGCCAAATAGCAGTAAGAAATGAAGGTAATAACCACTGTGCTTCAAAAAGTGCTTTCCATTTTAGTGAGTTTTGAGGAGCTTATGGTGAAATTCGTAATCAGCCTCAAATCTAGCTTGAAGAGAATAAGAAATCTAATTTGATAAGGAGGTAATGAAGCCTCACGGTAATTATCCAAGATAACCTATTTGTGGCACTGGTTGAGCAGTGATGAAAATTCTATTTAACATAGTTGGCTGATTTCTCTATTGTGATCAGTGGGAATCAAGAGACGGTGTGCTTTATAACCCTTGCCAATTTACTTTGAACTCCCCAAGATGCCAGGGATCATTAGTTTAAGGATCCTCAAACACCCTCCTGTTACTAGGTAATTCAAAGCAAGAGGTTTGAAGTCTCAGCTGATAACTTGGGCATTGTAGCCAAGGTGCTGAAGTATTGTTGTTGAGCATGCATATGAAATGTGCACTTCAGAGTGGACAGTGGAGCAAATACTTTACTTGCGTGGCCAGGGCTGTTATTTTCCTCTGATTTCACCTTGCTTGCTACATAAAAAGCTGTTGAATCACAAGAAACAGTAATGTAATTTCAGTCTGGAAAGGCAAAGTTGAAATACAGCAACATTTCTGCTTTTGCTTGGCTTCTGAACACAAAAATATTAGCATTCACATTTGGTTGTCATTGAGGTACCATACTACCTTAACCGCCAATAAACCTGCACCAGTCTCTGTTGTTAAATGAATAGAGCTGGTTATTAGAAGTGACATGATTAATTAAAAAGACATAAATTAAAACTTTACAAATCCATCAGATGAAAGCGGCGGCATGTAATTAACTGCAGAAGTTAAACTGCATACTGGTTGCAGTGTATTCTGTTGGCAGGGAAACATGTATAATATTGCATTGGAAAGACACATACTCTGCTCTGAAACTGTCCAACACTCCCTGTTCTCTGAAGACTGAATTACCATCTCAAATATGAGCAGCAAAAAGACCCTTGACTGTTGTATTATCTCACTACACAAACCCTTAATCCTCATCATTGGAGAATTAGTTTAGTTGTAAAATAAAGAGCATCTTTTCCACTAAGCAGGAATTCGCTATTAATGGTAATAAGGACCTTGCATTCGGTTTCAACAGATTCCTCCTCATTTACCTGCCCAAGTTGTTTTTATTTCACCCCAGAACAAATGTTTTCACTATCAAATATCTTTCAGTTTTCTCAGACATGCCAGGCAGGGAAGTTATTTTGCAGAGCTACATGCCAGTCATTATTTAATGTACTCTTTTAAAAAAGTAGCTAATGAAAATATGTAAATACATTGATTCAAGAGGGCATTACCCTTTCAATATATATCAGTCAGATTACATACACACATATACACTACCGTTCAGAAGATTGAGGTCAGAAAGTGTTTGAAAGAAATTAATACTTTTACTCTTCAAGGACAAATTAATCAAAAGTGGCAGTAAAGACTTTTACATTTTAAATAAATGCTGTTCTTTTGAACTTTCTATTTGTCAAGGAATACTGAAAAAAAATCATGGTTACCACAAAAATAAGTTTTCATTTAAGATTTAAACACTGATATTAATAAGAATTTTTTCTTGAGCAGCATTTTAGAATGATTTCTAAAGGATCATGTGGTACTGAAGACTGGAGTAATGGCTTCTGAAAATTGAGACTAGACAACACAGGAATAAATTGCATTTAAAAATATATTAAAATAGAAAAGTGTTATTTTAAATTGCAATAATATTTCACTGTTTACTATATTTTTAATCAAATAAATGGGGACTCGATGAGGCTTTCAAAAACAAAGAAAATCTGACCAACCACATATTATTATTATTATTATTATTATTATTTCTTTAGCTCACATTTGCAATATAATATTTAAATAAGGAAAAGAACGTTGTTGGCAAAAGTAGCTAGTTACTGTAAAGGCAACACTATTTTTAAAGCATCTGAGTTATTGTCAGCGCTATTGACAACTAGTTTAGTAGCATTGCTACTTTTAGATAGTTATTCTACAACACTAAAGATACCCTTATCTACTTTCCACCGTATGAAACACATTAGTCCTCCAAGAATTAAACCCAAATAACTGATTTTACTTTCTATGTGTTAAAATGTAAAAGCATGTCCTGTTTCAACAGAGTATATTAGAGATCATCCGTAAAGGAGGCAGCGTTACCCCCACCCCACCCCTCCCTAAGGATTTTCATTTTAATCCATTTCTCTTTTGTAAATGGACTGATGAAGTGGAGTCCCTCCACCTGCCAGTGTGTCATGACTGACTGGTCATGTGTCACAGTTAGAGCCAGCTCAAACACACTCACCAAGCAGCATATCTCTAATAGCAACCAGCTGTCTGCTCTGTGCAAAGAGAAATATTGACAGAAGTGTCTGCTGGAAAAGTATGCCGGTCTTATTATCTGCCCGTTGGCAGGAGCTGAAGTGTCTTGTGGCTTGAGCAAAGCTTCATTGCCCATATTTGTTGAGCTAACAAATCTGGAAGCTCAGTTAGTGCAGGATTCAGTGGAGCCACTATTGTCTGTCATATTTCTGTGGCTAGCCCTGATACCATACAGCTAGTCTGGCTAGGGAGCAGAGAAGAGATTGGATCACAACAGAAAGCCAAGTCCCTTCACAAACCTGAATCCCCCTGGCATAAAATGCCCGACGAGTAGTCCAGTTTGTGTTTATTTGTTTGAATTTAATCATTCGAATGAAAGCTCCATGGGCAATGTGACTGAAATACCAAGACTGACTTTCAAAGTAGCCATGCTTTAGCTTTGCCGAATGCCTCTATACCTTTTGATTTGGACTTGAGGCTGTTAGCGCTTACCAAATTTAGCCCGGCCGGGTTGTTTGGTTGCTAAATGAATGCACGAACATGCGCCGTCTTCGCCGCGGCAGGAGCGTGATGTGGTGTGTGCTGTTCTGACATGGAGCAGGAGTCTACCTGTTATTTTCACTGTATTAATATGCAGCACAGCTTGTTGCTCTAGTGCAAGCAGCCAGTCAGAATGACAATGTAATTGGGGAAATATGGGGATTTTGGAAAGCGGCTAGAACAAAGTAATTCCAAACTGACAACTTTGAGGAAGATCAAGGTGTGTTTCCTTGTTTTGGCAAGGTTCAAAAAACAATTGCGCATTTAGAGTTTAGTGAGAATTACAGTGCTTGTCTGACTAAACATCTTAGACAACGGGATGTTTTGTCACAGCTGTTTGAGAAACTGATCTGAACCTCTTGACAAGACAAACAAATATCAAAACAGGGTTTTGTGCCATGCTTCGTAACAGGCACGTTTGCGCGAGATGACAAATGACAAGCGCGCTCGTTCTCGCCGTCTTGAAGCGAGACTGTGATTGTGCATAACAGTGTGTGGAAAAGGAATCGTAATAAAGAGGTGAGCTGAAGGAGAGGCAGACGTATGGATGATTGAATTCTGCCATTACTGCATCTGGTCGTGCTTGATTTCAAATAATGACAGCAGGTGCTTGGATATCAGCAGGATATATCTGCTGTATGCAGTCTGTCAGTAGAAGGAGGTGGAAGACGGTGACGAGAGCCAAACCTGGACGACAGGCTGCTGTCTATGGTCAAGCCATTTACATGTGACAGTCAGGCCAATAACATGTGGGAGAATACATTCAAATGGCCAATGGACCAAAATAAGCCCACTTTCTTTTCATACATGGAAACTGTGTAGGAATATCTGATTATATGCATACATATAATATAAAAAACAATGATCACCTTCCTAGAATTTAATAATTTACTATTTGGTGTATACACATATATATATATAGCTGGCTGTACACTATATTCTATAAAGACCCTTAAAAATATTAACTGAGATATTATAAAGTCAACATGTTTCCAAATTATTTTAATTTGATATTAATATTATGTGTTTCTAAAATATTAAAACATTAATAAAACCTCTAATGAGCTTTAAAATGCAGTTATCTTGTTAAAGCAGTGCAAGTCTGTAAAAAGTGTGGCTCTTTATATTTATACTTCACTTTCATAAACTTGTCGATTACGCAAGAGGTTTATCCTAAAAACTGACATATTTCCCATGGTTCAAATGCAGTTCAATTTATGAATAATTTCATAAAAAGACAGATCTAATGGGGTTTGCTGGTAATACAAGCTGATAGTCAATGTTATTGGATTGCGTCCCCTCTTTGGGATTTGAGTCACTCAGTTTTTCCACAGTTTTTCTGTGAAGCGTTTAAGACGGCTGACAGTGTCCTGTTTATAACACACTAATCACATTCCCTCAAATCACAACTTCAATGTCAACAAACACCAAAACAAACCACACAACTCACAGAAGTTGGACGCTAGAATTACAAAAAAAACTACTCTAATACAAAACATATACCAAGTTTCTTGTGCATACTTACTGTATACTCATGATTACAAAAAAATATTTAGGACTCTACAACTGTGGTATCTTTGTATACTAATATAGATAGTGTTTTATACAACAGTTTCGGTCTTTGGATTTGATTGCCGTTCCAAGTGTGCTTACTTACAAAATTTAATTCTCAGAGACACCTGCTAGTTGATTCAACTGAAACTATTTTCGTTTAGCAAAAATACACAAAGTAACAGGCAATATTGTGTCTAAAATGTAAGTTACTTAATATTAAAGGAAGAGTCACCCAAAAATTATGCTGATTTTCACGTAACAAAATATTAACTGATCGAGTCATGTGGATTACTTGTGGATGATGTTTTTATCAGCTGTTTAGACTCATTCTGATGGCACCCATCCACTGCAGAGGATACATAGGTGATGTAATGCTAAATATCTCTAAATCTGCTTTGATGAAGAAACAAATTCATCTACATCTTGTATGGCCTGAGGGTGAGTACATTTTCAGCAAATTTTCATTTTTGGGTGAAATATTCCTTTCACTTCTTGTATTAAAGCAATAGCAACAGTCAGCACAACAACACTCTTGCTTGTGTGGTATCGCTTAAATATGATGTACAAACCTTTTAATTTAGAACATTTTTTGTGCTATTCACATATTCCTCAACCTTGAAGACATTTTAAGAATTCGGTCTCAATCCAGGTCCACTTAGGCTTTCATTTTTTGTGCACTTCACTGACAGCACTCAGGTATATAACCACTTATATACCTGATACCAATATATACTTATATACCTGATTACCGTCAGTTTAGATAAACCATAATGAAATCCATTGAGGAATATTATCAAACTTCAGTAGCTGCACTCTGTAAGAGATACCCACACAAATCACTCCGTTTAATTGTCGGTGTAAGAGAGACTTTTTCCATGCCACCCTCCGTAATTTCCAGTGTGGCAGTGGCAGTTTAATCTGATGAACCCCAAACCAGATAATGCATAATGTATAGTAATCTGTAGAGTGATCAGGATGTGATTCTTGAGATGTGTGATTGACAACTTTTGAGCTCCGGCATTCATTCAGAGCTGCTCTGACTGGCAAAGGCGCTCAATGCATCTTTCTGATTGCTAATGATTTACAGAGGATAGCATGTTTTCATTCAGCTATGAAAGAGGCATCAGGATATATGACATGACAGAGACTTGAGTATTCTTGCTTAATGAACACACTCCTTCTTCTTTCTGTCGCGGTTTATCTTTTCATGAATAGTTCCATGAGAAGTCATGAAAATAATAACAGGGTATATATTTCCCCCCCATTGCGTCATCCCAAAATGTCTTGGAAAATTTCCATTTGAAAGATATTTTCTCAGGGATTGGTGCCACTGAGTGTTTTTTAAGTGACAAATAGATGAGACATAGATAAAACATGTAGACTATCTCATCCCATCACATATCTCTGTCAGGATTGAGAGAGGAAAATTACAGTATGAAGAAAACCAGACTTATACCACTATAAAGTAAAGCTGTGCAATGATGACAAAACTAATTGTCAGTTATTTCCCTTGATGCTATAATCGGGATTGTTAATTTCAATTAAAACATTTACATTTTATTAATATTTTCACTTAATATAATTAATATTTTTTTGTGCAGAAACTGCATTCTTATCATAGGCCACATATCCAAAGCAAGTAAAAACTGTTACCGAATGAATGCATTTCTGTTCTGTTCATCAAAAAAAAAAAAACCTTGGTCCTCTGAGCATCATTAAAAACAAAACTGTTCATCAAAAAAAGTTATTTTAGTTTTTTTAGTGTTGAGTGATGTTTCTTCAGCACTAATTTTTATGTGCCACCACTGCAAACAAAAGTAAAACATAAAACACAAATCTGTGGATTTGTTTAAACTCATTTCATCAGCTGTAGTTACAGTTAGGCCTACTGCCTAATTTGAATATGATGCGCACATACAGCTGGAAAAACAAAATGTAAATGTAATGCTGTAATCAACAATTTTTACAATTAGTTGATTGCAGCACCAATAATTCAATTAATAATAATAATTAAATTATACCATAGAAGTTTTGGGTAACACTTTATTTTGATAGTCTACTTCAGACATTCTACTAACATTAGACTTTGGGGGAAGTCATGGCCTAATGGTTAGAGAGTCGGACTCATAACCCAAAGGTTGTGGGTTCGAGTCTCGTACCGGCAGGGATTGTAGGTGGGGGGAGTGAAGCACTCTCTCCCACCTTCAATACCATGACTGAGGTGCCCGGTATTTATTAAATATTAATAAAATGCAAGGCACCGAACCCCCAACTGCTCCCCGGGCGCCGCAGCATAAATGGCTGCCCACTGCTCCGGGTGTGTGTTCACGGTTTGTGTGTGTTCACTGCCATTTTTACAATTAGTTGATTGCAGCACCAATAATTCAATTAATAATAATAATTCAATTATACCATAGAAGTTTTGGGTAACACTTTATTTTGATAGTCTACTTCAGACATTCTACTAACAGTAAGTAACTTTGAAACTACATGTCAACTATCAGTCATTAGAGTATTAGTAGACTGTCTGCTTAATACCTTCTAACACTTTATTTTGATAGGTCCACAACATACAACATACTGACTATGAGAAACTTTGCAAGTATTTGTCAACTTATTCTACTAACCCTAAACCTAACCTAACAGTCTACTCTGAGAGTTAATAGACATGTAGTTGCAAATTAATGAGAATTAGTTGACATGTAGTTACAAAGTTACTTGTAGTTAGTAGAGTGTCTAAAGTGGACTATCAAAATAAAGTGTAACCATGTTTTGTAATGCTTTGATTTAAAAACGTAAATGCATTTCACAGCATCATCAGTTCTCAACTGGTCAAGTCTGGCCAGGGGCGCATTAACGCACATGGCTTCAATGGGCTGAAGCCCAGGGGCCTACTGGCCACATGTCACTTCACTTCACTTCAGTAAGTAACTTTGAAACTACATGTCAACTATCAGTCATTAGAGTATTAGTAGACTGTCTGCTTAATACCTTCTAACACTTTATTTTGATAGGTCCACAACATACAACATACTGACTATGAGAAACTTTGCAAGTATTTGTCAACTTATTCTACTAACCCTAAACCTAACCTAACAGTCTACTCTGAGAGTTAATAGACATGTAGTTGCAAATTAATGAGAATTAGTTGACATGTAGTTACAAAGTTACTTGTAGTTAGTAGAGTGTCTAAAGTGGACTATCAAAATAAAGTGTAACCATGTTTTGTAATGCTTTGATTTAAAAACGTAAATGCATTTCACAGCATCATCAGTTCTCAACTGGTCAAGTCTGGCCAGGGGCGCATTAACGCACATGGCTTCAATGGGCTGAAGCCCAGGGGCCTACTGGCTGCAGGTAAATTATATTTTTTGAATAATTATTTGTACATATGGGAGTTTGCAGCAGTGACAACGGCATTCTGTAAACAAACTCACACATATATAGTGAATGGTTCAGTTTAGGTTTCCTCCACACAGTTTGTATAGTTGGTATGTTCCACCGATATACTGTGAGCGCAATGCACAATGCGCTAGTAAAGACCCCTAGCGCGAGAGCTATTCTGTTTACAGCTTTATGCTGTGATTTAATTAATAAATGCGAGCACGGCATGTTTCAAAATAAAAACCCAGTTAGCAACCAAGAAATAGCCCACATGTATGCCAACTTGCCAAGTGATAGTTTTGATCTACTAATGATGAACAATGAATATTTTGTGTAATTTATGGTGTTTAAATCATATCTGTAAACTCACATTTTCATATTACTTCCGTATAATGCCTGTAATAACATAATGTTTACTTTATTATGTAAAGGCTATAATTCTGTTGCTCCACAAGCACCATACCTTCTGGCAAAGTGTGAATTTGCATATTCACTTATATTCATATTTTAAGCAAAACAGTTATAAATGTTAACTGGCATGTCAACACGAAAACCAATTTAATTCAACTTAAATAATCAATAATAAAATAATTGTCAGGAAGCTTAAAAAAAAGCTTTATCTTAAGGCGCCCCTGAGTCTGGCGCTTCATTTTCATTTTATGGTAACACTTTAGAATAATTACTAAAAAATATATATCCTCATTGAGAACTACTTGTGAACTATGACCAATTAATAAAGAATTACCAATTAATTACTAATCACAACAGTAACGTCTTAAAAGTGAACAATTGAGCTCTTTGTGGAAACTAATTTATGAATATGATATCCCCCAAATAAGTCGGCTACAGGTTGAAATTGTACTACTCTTACCAAAGGATGGATGTTCTCTGTTTATTTCAAACAAAAACATAGAATAATAATACAAATAATTCATTTAAAAATGTTAATAATTAGGAAGTGATTGAATTAATTCACAATTATGAGCTCTAGTTTGTGTCAGTTCAGTATGTCTCCGACTCCAAAGTGACAGTAGGCCGGGGAGGACTTTTCTTGAATATAAATAATTATGTTCTCTTGACAAAAACAATTCACATCCTTAATGAAGGCATCGACTGCATTT
>NW_015505934.1:292562-298892 GCF_001515645.1 Sinocyclocheilus grahami
TGATCTGGACCATTATTTTAAAGTGAAAAACACCTTAACCACTCAGTAATTACTCACAAGTAAATTAATAAGTTATTTAACATATTTTATATCTGACATACATTCATACATTTGTGTGAAGCACTAGTGATATGTTACCAGTAGGTCTTTTGGAGTGGGATACATATTGAACTGACACAAAACAGTGATCATAATTGTGAACTAATTCAATCATGAGCTTGTCAGCATCACTTCCTAATTATTAACATTTTCAAGTGAATTATCATTTTTATTATTATTCTATGTTTAAGTTTGAAATAAACAGAGAACATCCATCCTTTGGTAAGAGTAGTAGTCACAATTTTAAAATGCAGTCAACTTATTTGGGGAACATCAAATTCATAAATTAGTTTCCACAAAGAGCCCAATTGTTAACTTTTAAGACGTTACTTTTGTGATTAGTAATTAATTAGTTATTCTTTATTAACTGGTCATAGTTCGCAAGTAGTTCTCAATGAGGATATTTTTATTTAATAATTATCTAATATCAAATAAGGAACTACCTTTGTCCTAAATTTGCTACTACTTACTTAGTTAATCTTGCTCCTCTATTAGTTAATAGTATATGTAGTACTACCTAATAGTTAATATGTAGTACTACCTATTACTTCCTGCATAGTTACTTGTTAACAACGGACCATTATTCTAAAGTGTTACCCATTTTATCTTCCATCTGAAGCTATTTGAGAGTCACTCCAGACCTTCCTTGTTTCCTTTTAAAAATTACATATCACTCCCACATAGAGCCATCCTGGCATGTTCAACCATTAAAAAAAAAGCTTCTGAGAACTAGAGAATATTTTGTTGAATTGATGGAGGCTGAGAACCAAAAAAAAAATATGCTGCAATGCTCGTCTGAAGACTTCTGCTCTTGGCTGTGATCTTCCTCCTTTTTATATCATTAAGCACAAGTCTTGTTGTGGGAAGTGTTTAGCACTGGCACAGAATTCAAGGCAACTGGATGTCCTGGAGCAAGACTTGCATCCACAGAGAAGCTGAATCATTTTCCATACAGAGCATGTGAGCTTTCAGATGTGCAGGATCTAATTAGAATCACCTCCTCTGCCTTGTCAAGACTGGTTTGTGTTTGGGTGTTCAAAAGAGGTATTTTCACAGTTTGCCAGGTCTGAGAAGCCAGCAGTTCAGGAACCAGTGGACTATACACATGCATATTCAAAGATTTTCTCTCTGCTGCAGCCAAGGTTAATTAACTGTAATTATTTATATACATTTCCCTTTTGAGCTCATTTGCTACAGGTCCTACTGTCAGGTTGTTTTGAGCCAATCAGCTGAGCTGTGACTAATGACTCTGATGACTCTAGTCACAGGAAATGACATGACAATGCTGACTGAACTGTGATGACAATGCAGGGTTATTACAGTTTTGAATTTTGAATTTATTTCTATTTTCTGTTTGTCTTTTCAGTTGAGAGTTCTAGATAGATTCTAATTTTAGTTTTAGTATTTTATGAATGGCAGAGTCAAACATGTTCTTGTTTAATGCAGACAGATTGTAAAGGTTTTATGTTTTATAGTATAAAAGACTGCCCAGCGGGCACCTTGATATCAATTTGATGTCAAATGTTAGTCAAGACTTGATCAAGATGATGTATAGCATCATTTTATGGTCAGTTTGGACAGCAATTTCTTCCAGTGGTAAGTCAGTTAAAATAGGAAGTTAACACTCACTCTGAAATTTGTTTAATGTATGTGCAGGCCAATATGTTTGACATTCAGTTTGTCAAATTAATGTCATGGTCAAATGGATGTCATATTTATATATTTATTTCAGGTTTATTTGACAGGGATAATGCACATCAATAATACATAAATGTACAATGTGCCAGAATTAGCCAGAAGGCTATTTTGCATCTGCAGTCCTTGGACTGATGGTAAAATTGTCACCCTAAAAATATAAAGAATTAATCAATACATAATACTTACATACTCCAAAATACATATAACATTCACACTATTCCTAAAAAAACATCCGCTTAAATGTTATACTATACACAGAACCAACTAATCAATACCAGCTCACTCATACACACAATCCAACTGTCAAACAAAATGACAAACAATGTATCAATAATATCATAATATCAATATACAGACAAAGATAATGTAAGCATACAGACAAGTAACAGTAACCCTAATCATTCAATCAGTCCTAAACCAAACAACCTCATATACTGTACATAGCATAACAATCTCAAACTAGTAGAGCAGAAAAGACAAGACAGCAGCAGAGTTTAGATTATAAAATTTATGTTGACAATGCTGACTCTCAATTAACCACTTCTTTAAGTGAAACTTAAAGGAGGCATAAGTATTAACATTTGTAATGTAAGTTGGGATGGAGTTCCACTCACGAGCAGCCCTAACTGAAAACACTGTTGGACTAAATGCACTTTTTCTTAAAGGGACTATGCAATCACCTCTTACTGCACTTCTCGTTAATCTGTAACCAGATGGTGCTACGTTTACAAACTGGTTCAATACAGGAGGAGCCAGTGCATGTCTGATTTTATACATAAGACAAAGATCTGTATATATAATCAAATTTTCCCAACTTAAAATATTGTATTTTTTTTTTTAATATCCCAGTGATGATGGTGTATGGATTTCCTATCTAAAACTTTTTAAGGTTTGTTTATATAAAAAGATTATTGGTTTGAAAGAAGTATTATTTGCTTGTGACCAGGTTGTCAAACAATAGGTGATATGTGAGAAGATCATCGAATGCATAAACATCTTCGCAGCCTTAGTTGACATGCAGCTACGGGCATATCTAAAATTTGACAAGTTGAACTTAATGTGATTGCAAACCTTCTTGATGTGCGTTTTAAAAGTAAGATTGCTATCAATATATACACCCAGATATTTAAAATCTGAGACAAATTGTAGTCTCTCCCCATTTATGACTACATCTGACTCCGCACGGCAACTTTTAGTTTTACTGAAAAACATACCGTTTTCGATACATTTAGTTGTAAGCAATTATGTTTTAGCCATTCTGTGATCTTTAACATTGAACTTGTTAGCTGATCAGCAGCTTGAGCTGCACTATTAGCATGTGCAAAAACTACTGTGTCATCAGCATACATCTGGATGTTGGAATTGAAACAAACATTTGGCAAATAATTTACATACAGAGGAAATAAAAGTGGGCCTAAGATTGAACCTTGCGGGACACCTGCTGACAAAGAAACAACACCTGATTGATAATTCTTCACTCTACCCAACTGAGACCGATGTGTTAAATATGATTCTACCCATTTAATGGTGTCTACTGAAAAATGCATTCAATTTGGATAAGAGAATTCCATGATTAATGGTATCAAAGGCCTTTTTTAAATCTAGGAAGATTTAAAAAAGCCCTCCTCGATCCAACAATAACTTAGCAATTGGCTGTATCGGTTGAGTGATTAGTATGTAAACCAAACTGATGTGGGTGTAAAGGATAAGCACTGGTATTTAAATGATTTATCATTTGTTCTGCAACTAGTTTTTCGGCCACCTTGGAAACCAAGGGCAAAATGCTAACAGGTCTGTAGTTGCTGGTGGATAGACGATCACCTCCTTTAATTATGGGAATTACAGCAGCTAATTTCCACACATTTGTGAATATCCCATGAGTAAATGAAAGATTGACAATTTTTGTAATCGGGTTGACTAATACTTCAGAAAGCTCTTTCAACATACATGTATTCATCCCAATGACATCTTTAGCTTGAGATGGCCTAAGGGATCTAATCACTCTCATCACATCTGACTCAGTGATAGATTCTATGTTGAAAGCTGGTTCTGTCTGTCTAACTTGACAAAAAGTGTTCTTATACTCAGGAGTAAAATAATTAATGATATTTTCTACTGAATCAGTTTAATAATTATTGAGAACATCAGCTACTTCAGCTGGCTTATTCTGAAGTTTTCCGTCAACAATGAGTTCAAGTAATTTAGGATGTATAGAATTATGTCCCATTAATATTTTTAACTGACTCCAAATAGATTTAGTATTGCCTCCTTCTTTTTCTATTATAGTCAGAAAGAAATTAGCTTTAGCCACCCTTAGTTCTTTAACTACCCTATTTCGTAACAGTAAAAGTATGTCTATCGCTGCTTACTTTAGATTTAACTGCAACCTTAAGGGCCATATCCCGTTTTTTCATTAAATTCAAGATTTTTATGTTCATCCAAGGAATGGTGTTCTTCTTCTTCCTACTTCTTTGACAAATTCATCAATTAAGCTCTACAGTTTATCTGTGAATCTTTTGCTGTGTTCTTCTGGAGATTTCCCTAAAAGCACTGTCTCCCAATTAATGCTCTGGACAGCACTTATAAACTGACCTTGCATATTTTTGGGGACATTTGAAGATTCCGTATCTTGGACAAACGGAGTGAAACATTTATTTGTTAGCTTCCTGGCTATTAAAATGAAATTATGATCTGATAGTCCAGTCAGCATATTGAAGAATTTGACAATTCGTTTTGGTCTATTGCTAAATATTAAATCTATTTGTGTTCTTGTTGAATTTGTTACTCTAGTGGGCCCATTTATCCATTGTGTAAGATCAAAGTCATTAGTGATCTGTTTTTCTGTAAAGTCTTTCTTGCCGATTTTTCCTCCCAATGAGGAGTACACTTTTTACTTAGTCTTACTGAATAGACGATAAACAGTTTATATTCTAAAATCTATTTAAAGGTTGTGTTCTGTGAAAATTAAATAACATTTGTATGTAAATTGTCGGCATAAAAGTAGTGTGCGGCTAAACCGGCTGCGTCCTGTGGATCACCTTTATCTGATTGTCCGGGTCCGGAATCATTAAGCACGGCATTAATATCTTCATCAGAGTTTTTCGTTGTCTCCAGATTTCTCTGCAATTCGTGTATGTTGTTAAAACGCGGAAGATCATTTTATTCCACACAACAGGCAAGCCTTACCGTTAAGTCTATTATCCACCAAAATGCAGATTTGCCACGTGACAATTCTTACGTAAATGAGATTGAGGGAGACGTTAAGTTTGTTTTGATTTATTAATTTACTTACAATAACAATTTAAAATGTATTACCTTTTACGTATTAACTTTTACATGTATTATTAACTACATTATATGCATTTTTACTTCATAGAAAAAACGTTATAAATAAATATTTAGTACAATTCTTTAATTGCTATGGGGGGGGCAGGCCCCCCTGGCCCCCCCACAAGCTATGCCTATGATTTAGATGCCCTCCTAAAATGCCCCTGGGCTTTGATTCAGGATCCCAGATTATTCTTGAATGATTGACAGTTTGGAATATGTTTAATTTCCTAATTTTAGTAATTGCAACATTTAAAGCCTTTTTATTCGCACCAGTAACGTTAGATGCCCTTTGATCCGGTAACATCTTGGTTGTAGATCTTGTTTGTCCAGCTAACAGCGTTGATGTAGATGAGTCTATTGATAATAGTTCACTGTTTCTGTATGAATAGCCCACACTTATTCCGGAGTGTTTGTCACCTTTATTTTTTGAGAATGACATAGATCGGTTCACCCAATATATGCAATTGTTCTCTCCATCGCAGCCTCCCCCTGGGCACACCGCTGGTCCCACCGCCGGCGCTCCAGCTCGAGGCCTGCTCTACCCAGGCACTCCCGAGACAAGCCCCCGGAACCCAGACAGGCGACCCAACTCCAGCAGTGCCCACGGAGCAGAGATGATGATCAAGATTAGTTTGTTTCATCTGTTCAATCGGCATTTTGTTACAAACAAGAGTGCTTACCTGTGAATCAGCAATGTTGCATTTTGAAACGGCGATATTGACTTCCTCTAGCGGGCCGGGACAAGGATGGATATCTCCTGATAGTTGTAAGCAAATCGTAATTAGCAAAGCGTTGGTTTGATGTATCTTGGTCGAAGACTTGTACTTCCTTGTCCGATGATACAATTGTGGATAAATAAACGTTATTGCCAAAACATGTTTCCCATAGCCGAAGTTTGTTAAGGCTCCTGTTGTTAGTTCAATATTTGTTTGGTCAATATCGGTCCTATCTATATAAAAATATCGATATGGATGCTTGTTTTTAACCAATTTCGCTGTGGTTAAATTGACATCAATAGGTCTCAATATATTTTAAATCAGTCCATAAAATAAAATTGCTATTACAGCTCCTGTCTTGCCAGTGCCTATGCCAAACTTTCTGCCTGCCGCCATCTTGCCTCGCCTCCTTAGCCACCTTCGACATATATATGGACATCATGGATATTTATATATATACATATATATATATATATATATATATATA
>NW_015505934.1:315367-369167 GCF_001515645.1 Sinocyclocheilus grahami
CTTGACAAAAAGTGTTCTTATACTCAGGAGTAAAATAATTAATGATATTTTCTACTGAATCAGTTTAATAATTATTGAGAACATCAGCTACTTCAGCTGGCTTATTCTGAAGTTTTCCGTCAACAATGAGTTCAAGTAATTTAGGATGTATAGAATTATGTCCCATTAATATTTTTAACTGACTCCAAATAGATTTAGTATTGCCTCCTTCTTTTTCTATTATAGTCAGAAAGAAATTAGCTTTAGCCACCCTTAGTTCTTTAACTACCCTATTTCGTAACAGTAAAAGTATGTCTATCGCTGCTTACTTTAGATTTAACTGCAACCTTAAGGGCCATATCCCGTTTTTTCATTAAATTCAAGATTTTTATGTTCATCCAAGGAATGGTGTTCTTCTTCTTCCTACTTCTTTGACAAATTCATCAATTAAGCTCTACAGTTTATCTGTGAATCTTTTGCTGTGTTCTTCTGGAGATTTCCCTAAAAGCACTGTCTCCCAATTAATGCTCTGGACAGCACTTATAAACTGACCTTGCATATTTTTGGGGACATTTGAAGATTCCGTATCTTGGACAAACGGAGTGAAACATTTATTTGTTAGCTTCCTGGCTATTAAAATGAAATTATGATCTGATAGTCCAGTCAGCATATTGAAGAATTTGACAATTCGTTTTGGTCTATTGCTAAATATTAAATCTATTTGTGTTCTTGTTGAATTTGTTACTCTAGTGGGCCCATTTATCCATTGTGTAAGATCAAAGTCATTAGTGATCTGTTTTTCTGTAAAGTCTTTCTTGCCGATTTTTCCTCCCAATGAGGAGTACACTTTTTACTTAGTCTTACTGAATAGACGATAAACAGTTTATATTCTAAAATCTATTTAAAGGTTGTGTTCTGTGAAAATTAAATAACATTTGTATGTAAATTGTCGGCATAAAAGTAGTGTGCGGCTAAACCGGCTGCGTCCTGTGGATCACCTTTATCTGATTGTCCGGGTCCGGAATCATTAAGCACGGCATTAATATCTTCATCAGAGTTTTTCGTTGTCTCCAGATTTCTCTGCAATTCGTGTATGTTGTTAAAACGCGGAAGATCATTTTATTCCACACAACAGGCAAGCCTTACCGTTAAGTCTATTATCCACCAAAATGCAGATTCGCCACGTGACAATTCTTACGTAAATGAGATTGAGGGAGACGTTAAGTTTGTTTTGATTTATTAATTTACTTACAATAACAATTTAAAATGTATTACCTTTTACGTATTAACTTTTACATGTATTATTAACTACATTATATGCATTTTTACTTCATAGAAAAAACTTTATAAATAAATATTTAGTACAATTCTTTAATTGCTATGGGGGGGGCAGGCCCCCCTGGCCCCCCCACAAGCTATGCCTATGATTTAGATGCCCTCCTAAAATGCCCCTGGGCTTTGATTCAGGATCCCAGATTATTCTTGAATGATTGACAGTTTGGAATATGTTTAATTTCCTAATTTTAGTAATTGCAACATTTAAAGCCTTTTTATTCGCACCAGTAACGTTAGATGCCCTTTGATCCGGTAACATCTTGGTTGTAGATCTTGTTTGTCCAGCTAACAGCGTTGATGTAGATGAGTCTATTGATAATAGTTCACTGTTTCTGTATGAATAGCCCACACTTATTCCGGAGTGTTTGTCACCTTTATTTTTTGAGAATGACGTAGATCGGTTCGACCCAATATATGCAATTGTTCTCTCCATCGCAGCCTCCCCCTGGGCACACCGCTGTTCCCACCGCCGGCGCTCCAGCTCGAGGCCTGCTCTACCCAGGCACTCCCGAGACAAGCCCCCGGAACCCAGACAGGCGACCCAACTCCAGCAGTGCCCACGGAGCAGAGATGATGATCAAGATTAGTTTGTTTCATCTGTTCAATCGGCATTTTGTTACAAACAAGAGTGCTTACCTGTGAATCAGCAATGTTGCATTTTGAAACGGCGATATTGACTTCCTCTAGCGGGCCGGGACAAGGATGGATATCTCCTGATAGTTGTAAGCAAATCGTAATTAGCAAAGCGTTGGTTTGATGTATCTTGGTCGAAGACTTGTACTTCCTTGTCCGATGATACAATTGTGGATAAATAAACGTTATTGCCAAAACATGTTTCCCATAGCCGAAGTTTGTTAAGGCTCCTGTTGTTAGTTCAATATTTGTTTGGTCAATATCGGTCCTATCTATATAAAAATATCGATATGGATGCTTGTTTTTAACCAATTTCGCTGTGGTTAAATTGACATCAATAGGTCTCAATATATTTTAAATCAGTCCATAAAATAAAATTGCTATTACAGCTCCTGTCTTGCCAGTGCCTATGCCAAACTTTCTGCCTGCCGCCATCTTGCCTCGCCTCCTTAGCCACCTTCGACATATATATGGACATCATGGATATATATATATATACATATATATATATATATATATAGTATATATGGATATATGGACATCACATTGACATCAATGATTTGTGTGTTTGTTTGATATTTATTGCATAATATCTTTGTCAGCCTGATTATGTTTAAGTAGCATTTTTTTCTTAACTGGCGCCTTGAACAGCATTCATTTGCCACATCTCCTTTTGAAACGTGTCCCAGTGGCCAAATGATGTTCAAAAACATGAAATTGACCAAACATTGATGTCAAAAAACAGGTCAAATTAGACTGACATGAAAAACTTGATGTCCATTTGACAAACACACAGTGATGTCCATTCGACCACCATCCCAGTGGGAACTTGATGTTGAGAAGATATCAAATTGACATCAAACATTGACGTCAAATATCCAAATCAAACTGACATCAGAAACCTGATGTCCATTTCACATCCACAAACGTCCTTTGTAATGCCCAATGACAAAGCTTTCTCTGCTGTTTAACACTACTGTTAGACCCAGTAGATGGTGCTAGGCTAGTAGTGACGGGGGAGCCTAAAACGCTGACCTAAAACCCTGACCTCGTGTCCAGCTCAGGTTGGGTGCATGTGTTAACATCTCATGAAATGTAAAACAAGTTATCTTGAGTAACTTTTACAACTTACAAGATGTGTTTCAATGAAATATGACTTTGTTTTATGACTATTTCAGGTACTTTTTGTGTATGCACGGCTGTACCACGTGGTACGATAAAATGGCCAATTTTGAATTAAACAATCATGAAGTAACGCTGCACAGCTAATCAAATTCAGAACATGATATGGACTATATTGATCTTTGTTCACAATCAGAATATAGGTGCATTTAATTTTGAATTTACATTTGTACAACTATTGATTTCAAGTTTGCTGAATTAAACTTTTCTTTCATTGCATTGCTTTTTTGTTCTTATTTTGGTGGCTGAAAGAACTTCAGTGAGTGGATGTAAAAGGGACATCAAGTTTTTGACGTCAGTTTGATTTGCATTTTTGAAAAGTTGTCAAAAAATCTAACATTTGAACAGTAGTGTGTCAGGTATCAGAAATGAAACTTTTTTTCTAATCACGTTTCTTATTTTCATCACGTTTCTAAGTGATGGAAATATATTTTTGTTTCAGTATTTCCCAGATAAGTTCTTATTTTATCAAAACAAATCAGATATTTCTACAATAATATAATGAAATCTTTTTTTATTAAAAAAACATGCATGCATACCTTTCAATGGTTGCCAGTGGAGAAACATGCTTATTTCAGCCAAACGGTGTCGTTACAGTATCTACTAATGGTGCCATCATAACCAACCAAACCTTGACCTCTTGACTGCTGCTCATAAGGTAAGTAATGTGTCATGGATCTGCAGCAAAGCATCTATCAAGTGTCACATGCAAAAATAAAAGAGTTATTCATTTGCTTATGTACTGATTTATTTCTAAGGCAATCATAGGAGCTACGCATCAGCTGGGATTAGATTGCAAGACATGTCTGACTCTTTCTCATTCCTTGAACAGGGACTCAAGGCCCCCTGATTATTGCATGTCCTTTATTCTGCCTCGCAGTCATGGTATGACTTGTTCATCACTCTTTTCTGATTTTGTAATAGAGGCACCGAAACTCTAAAGAATCCGTTTGATACACCATGGACAAGGCACATATGAGACGCAAACGAGAAGAGAGACAGGGTGCATTTTAATGAGAACTGAGCAGTCTCAGCTAGAAATTCAGAGAGAGACAGGGCCTGTTTGGCTCACTCTCCTCAGCAGTGCATAGCTCTGACAAGCTCCCAGTTTTACTGAAGTGTGCACTTGTAATAACAAAGCCCCATTTCTATCCAGTCACTTGGTGGCATGAGTTCTGCCAGACTTGATGTCTCGCTGCCTTCACCTTTTTTCCTTTCTTTTTTCCTTTTTCTTGTAGCTCTATGTGCGTGATACGATGTCTGCCGGCATCTCTGGCTATGCTTCATGTTTCTTCTATGTCTGTGCTGTCAAGTCGACACTGACAAACAAGATTAGACAAACAAGCGATACCCCTTTTTCTTGTAGCTCTATGTGCGTGATACGATGTCTGCCGGCATCTCTGGCTATGCTTCATGTTTCTCCTATGTCTGTGCTGTCAAGTCGACACTGACAAACAAGATTAGACAAACAAGCGATACGTGAATACTAAAATCTGTGAAAACTGCTTCATGTGCCAATGAGCAGCACTTCAACTCAAAGCAATGGGAAAAAATTTGTAATTTGCTGCATGAGGTGATTAGAAACCCATATAAAGTAACAAAAAGGACAGCAATCGAGTGACAGACTGAATACCGTAAGTCATTATTTCGCAGAACATTACAGCACAGAGAGATGCGAAAATGTCTGTAATTTCTGATATTTATTCATTGGTGGGAGATGACTTCCTAAAGAGACCAGGAAATTGGAATTCTTCATGTCCTCACTTACATTAAATATGGATTGCGGAAGCGTATGATAGGGCCGCTATTTAAGTGGCTGGGGTTAAAGTAGGCAGTGATTGACCACCTCCTGTTCCTGCCTGACAAAACCCCATTTACATGCCACATCTAAAGACACTAATTCTCCACTTTAGCACCAGCAATGAGAGTAGCTTAAACTAGGATATAAATGTAGTGACAAGCATCTCGTAGCCGTTCCGTCATGGAATTTTGTGCACTATTCGACCACATGGATTAAGTCGTTCAGACTCTCTTAACCATTTTTTAGACTTGTGTAACACGTGGGGGAAAACTAAATATTGCAGGTTGAACTAGGATGTACTAACAGCAGGGAGTAAAAGCGATGGAGTGGATGGCTGAGGAAGTGAGAGTGAGAGATCAAATGAGACATCTGAAGATCCAAGGCCAGCAATCTCTGATTTCTACCCCCGAGCAACTGATCATTTGCCAAGTCAAAGCAAACCTTCTCATCTGTGAGCTTAGCTTCCAAACCAAACCCTCATTTGGACATCCTCAATCCTCCGAAAAAGCCTATGTCGGCTGCCATTTATGGGGGGAAGAAAAAAAAACAGAGATGGTTGCTGGTTGATATATGGTTTAAGACTTGTAGTTTTGCTCCTGCTTTTGGCCTAGTCAAAGACACAAAAACAAGAGAAATCCCAGAGCATTTTCTAGAAGACTCTGTTGGTGTGAATGAGGAAATAAGGTGAGTTCATGCCATTACGAGCAATTACGAGATTGTAGCTTGTAAAAAGCATTCACGTTCTTGTAGAACTGGAAATTACAACTTGTAAACTTATAATTTTCTGAGAGCTCCTAATGGCTTCATCAGTAAAATGTAGTTAAGTAGTTATCTCTGTTTAATAATTCCTATAATTGACTATTGTTAATGCAGTGTATTGTAAAACAGTTTAATGTAGCTAGCACAGTTGAAGAACTATCTTATGTCATGCTAAATAAACTATATTTGCATAATGACTATTACCCGTTGTATTGTGGTTCTGTCTATTGATTACTCAAATTACACAATCATTTTGGTGTTAATAGTTAATATGTTATTATGGATAATTCTGAGTCCAGGGACAAGAACTGTTCCAAGTAGAACATCCAAGTTGTCGTGTAGTAATTACAGTAGTTACGACATCACATGAATGCAACATTACCTTTAAATAATGTGCTATACTGTTTTGTTTGTATGTTTATTTTGTGCTTTTGTTTGCTTTGATTCATAGTGAAATATCATTACAGAGATAGTTCATCCAAAAATTATAATTCAGTCCTCATTTACTCACCCTCAAGTTCTTCCAAATCTGTAAGAATCTGTAAGAACCAAATAGTTGCTGGTCCTCATTGACTTCCATGGCATTGTTTTTCCATACTATGGGAGTCATTGGGATCCAGCAACTGTTCGATTACACACGTTCTTCAAAATATCTTCTTTTATATTAACAGAAGAAAGAAACTCGTACAGGTTTGGAACAACTTCATGGTGAGTAAATGATGACATTATTTTAATCTTTGGTTGAACTATCCCTTTAAATGTAAAAATATTTTAAAGTTTTACATTGTGCATTTTATATGTTTAAAATAATATACACTCACATGAGTTGGCATAGAAATGGACTGGGGGAAAAAAAGGTTTTATTCTACAGTACATGAGGCAGGTCGCTCCCTCATGTTGCCGACCAGATGTGTTTAGTAATTTAATAAACACAAACGTCTGACAACTTTATATAGAACTGCCAACTTGCTACAGAGTGCACTGGTTAACCTGACAGGGTAACATCATGCCATGGGTGCTCCAAAGCTGCTGGGGGCAGCAGAGAGGGTAATACTGGTGTATTTGTTGTTTAGGAAGGTGAATAAGAGCCAGTAAGACATAAAAATAAAAATTCCTTTTAAATATGAAATCTCTAATTATATTTGAAATTATACTGAACATGAACACGTTTTTTAAGCTAATCACAAAAAAGTACTGAAGATAACATTGTTGCACTTCAGCAGACATTGTTTATCGATATAGTGAAGCAGATCATTAAAGCCGTTGCATTCCTTGCACTGCTCTTTCGCATTTTGCATCATTCAGAGCATTCCTGGCCGAACTTTCGGTCAGTCTGACAGTAATTTACTCAGTGAATGTGTATGATGGCACAATTGAGCACTATGGTGTCATTCTCTGATATGGTGTCAATCCTATTATATGTCAAAAACATCAGGCTGCTCCAAAAGAATTTAAATTTTTGGTTGAACTATCCCTTTAAATGTAAAAAATATTTTAAAGTTTTACATTGTGCATTTTATATGTTTAAAATAATATACACTCACATGAGTTGGCATAGCAATGGACTGGGGGAAAAAAAGGTTTTATTCTACAGTACATGAGGCAGGTCGCTCCCTCATGTTGCCGACCAGATGTGTTTGGCAATTTAATAAACACAAACGTCTGACAACTTTATATAAAACTGCCAACTTGCTACAGAGTGCACTGGTTAACCTGACAGGGTAACATCATGCCATGGGTGCTCCAAAGCTGCTGGGGGCAGCAGAGAGGGTAATACTGGTGTATTTGTTGTTTAGGAAGGTGAATAAGAGCCAGTAAGACATAAAAATAAAAATTCCTTTTAAATATGAAATCTCTAATTATATTTGAAATTATACTGAACATGAACACGTTTTTTAAGCTAATCACAAAAAAGTACTGAAGATAACGTTGCACTTCAGCAGACATTGTTTCTCGATATAGTGAAGCAGATCATTAAAGCCGTTGCATTCCTTGCACTGCTCTTTCGCATTTTGCATCATTCAGAGCATTCCTGGCCGAACTTTCGGTCAGTCTGACAGTAATTTACTCAGTGAATGTGTATGATGGCACAATTGAGCACTATGCTGTCATTCTCTGATATGGTGTCAATCCTATTATATGTCAAAAACATCAGGCTGCTCCAAAAGATACAAAACAAATTCTTTGTATTTTGAAGCAGATTCTGTCTCGTGCTGGAGTGAGAGAAGGAGGTTTTCAAACAGACACGATCATTATCCTCATCACCATTTAATTGTGTCAATCACAGTAAATGTGAGCTTGCAGGCAAAGCTAGATAATATTTTAGTCATGGTGCAATGCTGGGAAACCATTTAAAAAGAAGGACATTTATTTATTTATTTTGATATTATTGTATAAAATAAATCTGAAATATTTAAGATTCATGGTTATATGAATACTATCATTTGTAATAATAAAAGAAAATGCATTAAATTATAATTAATGTAAAACAGTGATCTCAGATGAACCTCTTTGTATGTTACATACCTGGTTATGCGATTGAGAAAACACAATGTGACATTTATATCACAAGCAAACATTGTCGTCTTAGTGTCGGATCTATAAGGGATGTCCTTCACCACTATAAAAACAAATAGTATCTGAAAATCTCTGGCATGCATAGGTCAGAGAGTCAGTCAAAGAAGCTCTAGCTGACATTTAGTTGCACTGATAAATACCATGACATTTTACAAGATGGCCTTGCCTTAAAAGAGGACCTCCAATAAGGGAGTGTATCAGTCAATCCATCATGACTGGCGCCCCGAACTAAGAAAGGGGGGAAGTGATCTGATATTCTCATAGTCGCACCTTAAATTATGTGTGTTCAAAATAAACCACAATGTCATCAGTGACGTGAGTACCAATCACTACATAATTGGCACCCCTGGGTGGATTAAATTGGAATGAGCCTTCTGTTTTATCAACACAAGTCAATACACTGGAAGATAACAATAGAGGTAACTTTAGCATAACATTTTTTAAATTAGCCTGACTAATCCAATCTTTGTCTGCTGATTGCCATATAAGAGGCTTGTGTTAAAATAAGGTAAATACAACTCCAATCTCTTCCTGAAGATCCCGAAAAAGTCAGTTGGTGCCTCAGTTCACTCAGAGAAGCTGTCAGTCTCAGCTGTCAATCATGACGTCACACTCCCATTTTTATAGCATCACATAACTAACTAAAACCAAACTTATTTTAAAAACGAACACCCAAACTTACATCAGTGTGATAAAATCTACATTAAATGACAAAAACCATGTTTGAAAACAAAATATTTGAAGTGAAATTTAATTATGTAGTTTGTCTCACATATACTGGGACCAGCCACATGGGGGCGATCGAAACGCGATGGCTTCACTTTCGAGGACACACTTGGTGTGGACAAAAATTTGTTGAATTTCTCAAATTATGTTCCAAAGAAAGAAATTCATACAGGTTTGGAATGACATGATGTTGAGTAAATGATGACAATTTTAATTTTTGGGTGAATATCCCTTTAAGAACTTTATTACTTGTAAATAATAAACATCTAAATAATATAAGACACTGATATTTATCTTTAATCAGGCCCTTATTGAATTAACATTTTACTTCAATTAAAATTCATTAGAATGAACATCTAAAAAGAAAGAAGTTCATGCTTATAATCCAGAGTTTAGCTGACTAGTATTAGTAGGATAGTGGTCACAAGAAGTAAAATCATGGTCCTCATTACCATGGTTATATGGTTTTTAAAATTAATAATAAGTAATAATAAACTATAAAATTTGTATTAAAAAAAAAAACTAAACATGAAGAAACTACAAAACACCTAGTTTCTATAAAATTAAATTATTTCCCAATATGTAATAACGTAACATTTATAATAAATACATTTCTGCCAACACATAGGCTATTTGTACAGTGTTAATAACTTCAACTTAAACTACTATGGTGCTGAATTGACAAGCCTATTGGCATTTTCTAATATAAATCATTGTCGTGGCTGTTCACAGCCAGCATCACTAGAACTTTTAATGTTCTCATATCACACGACTGTATAACAATTCTGTGTCACATCTGAATAGATCAAGCGACTTGCGCTGTTTATCACTTATAAATCATGGCAGAAGCATGGCGCTGTGCGGTGACTGATCCTGTTCTTCTTTGACGGGTAGCGCTGCTTCACACCTGTATTTCACACCTGTTTGGAGTATTTGCTTTATGCGGTTTCGCATGCGCTGTAATTTAAAAACAACATCTAATATCGGGCAGGTCTCCCTCGTTGCGGCGATCGGCCCACTACTTGAATGGAATGTCCCGGTGCTCCTGATGGCCAGTAGGCAATCATGGGCCCCCCAGACCTCTGGGCCCTATGCACTCTGTCACCCTTTTCCCCCCACTAGCAACGCCCCTGGTTGTATATTATGTGTATCATTTTTATTATTTACATTAGATGTTGTATGTCAGTTAATAACAAATAAGCTTTCATTTATTTGTTTGATACATAATGAGGTCCTTCACTTTATTAGTTTAAGAGAAGCAACAGTTTATCTTTCCTTAAGATAACATAACTGCCATGGCAACACCCAACCTAATCACTTGCATTTGATGCATCTCTTGCACTTTATTCCATTTATTATCCATGGTATTCATTTAGTAGTTGTTGATTACTCTTGTTTATCTTCAGTGAGAGGTTCTACAAGTTAACAATATTAGTTTCCATTAGTTGGAAACAAAATTAGTTTCCACTGTTATGCTGATGATACTCAACTATATATCTCAACAAGACCAGATGAAACTTCTAAATTATCTAAGCTAACAGAGTGTGTTAAAAATGTAAAAAATTGAATGACCAATAATTTTATCCTATTAAATTCGGATAAGACAGAGATATTGCTTACTGGACCACAAAACAGTACACAGAATCTCTTGGATTACAATTTGCAACTAGACGGATGTACTGTTACTTCCTACAGTCAAATATCTGGGTGTTATAGACAGCAACTTGTCTTTTGAAAAACATATTTCCCATGTTACAAAAACAACATTCTTCCATCTTAGAAACATTGCCAAGCTACGAAACATGTTACCTGTTTCTGATGCAGAAAAGCTAGTTCCTCTTTGGCCAAGCATTCAAATAATGCATCTCATAATCTTTTACTGCAGTTATATCGGATCAAATGCGCATTCTTATTTTTTAGCTTGTGTTAAACAAATCATTTTTGCTTGGTTGGAACAGCAGCTACCCTAATTATGTCTCTATTTGTTTCTCTGTTTTTGCCTACACAAGCTTCAGTCTGGATCCAGAACACCTGAGAAGAGATGATGCCAACCCCTCAGAGGACCTCAGATGATGCCAACCCTGAAACAACATACAGAACTACCAAACTTTGCTATAAGTTTGATTGCATCATATAATAATTGCTGTTTATAGTGTTCATCGTCTGTTTGATTACATCTTTGATTTTTCTGTACATTTCTGCCATATATACATTAACTGACAGTCACCACTGATAAGCTACCACTAAATATTGTAGAAATTTAATTGTCTGTAAAGTTGCTTTGCAATGATTTGTATCGTGAAAAGCACTATACAAATAAACTTGAATTGAATAATATCTAACCATCCTTTAGATAAATCAGTTGACCAACTCCCTCCAGTTAATATTAATTCTAAATTATCGAACAGCCCCTGTTGGCAGTGTTCTCATGCCAAGGTAAAAGTCCTTGACTGGTGACCTGAACTAAGAAAGGGGGGAAGTGATCATCTGATATGCTCATAACCGCACCTTTAGTGGCATGAGATCCAAAAATCACAAGTACCAGTCACTACAATATGCATCAAATTATGTTTATTAGTTTATGTTAAAACTGTGTAATCCAAATGGATGGACATTTTATATGTGATTAAAATACATAAATCTTACATTTGGGGCTAAACATGTTTTTGAGTGTATGCACAATATTCTATTTCAGTTTTATTCAATGAACATGCCTTATCATCTTCATTCGTTTTTTGATATTGGTGCGAATTCATTGCAATAGTTGAACTATTCGCTGCAACAGACAGAATGAAACATCATAACTGTGGTTTAATTAAAGATGTAGTTTATTTACTTATTCTTTCATGAGAAACGAACACATACATTTTGTAAGAATGTGTAAATGCTGTTCTTTCCTTCAAACTCTTTTATGTGAAAACAATCAATTATCAGCAGCACTGTTCTGTCTGGGTAGCACTGCACGGGCCACAGAATTGATTTTTATAGGGAGGGCAAGAATTAACTGAACTATTAACTGAATTATGGTTTAAACGCTTTAGCAAAATGCAAATCTGCACGTTTAATTATGAATCCACAAGCAGCATGCACCCTCAGGGATATCATGATAGTGAATGTTGCCCTCTTTATCAGTAGTGCTAGCAATAAACAAGCATGGCAGATCATTTCTAGTATTATTAGCTGCTCACCGACTGAATCAGAAATAAAAGTATACTACTGCGCATGCAAACAAACAAACAAGCCCCCAAAAGATTCATAATAAATTCAGAATGACATCTCCAGCTTCTCCACATTATAAGAGCGGTGCTAAAAAAAAAGGAAGAGGAATCCTTCTTCATCTAAGTGGAACTGATAGACAACCTCAGGTGTTTGCTTTGGGCCTTTCATTTTTGATGAAGCAGGTAGAGCTAAAATAGCTTTTTATACAATCCACTAGGGAAGGAGGCAGTCTTTTACATACAGTAATAACACAAACATTCATTATCAAGAAATCATCATAAACCAGATCATAATCCTCAGGGATGAATGCCATCAGCACTTGTCACATTGTGACTACAGTACTCGTTATTTTAAAAGGCACCATTGTCTTTAGATTGCCTTTGAAGTGTTAAATTATTACTAGATTGCTTTTAGTTTAGTATTTATAGAAATGTTCGCCACAAATAAAAATGCCTAACATTTTTTTTTGATCATTTAAGATGAGAAAGAAAAGAACACTGAACAGAAACTGAAAATACGCTATTATTTTCTCTGTGTTCATGGCATTAACCAAACAGTGTAACTATTATCAACAATAACAAGGACAAGATAAAAAAAATGCACACAATGAAGATAAGGTAGTTAAACATACTGTTGATGAAAGCATAACAAGAAAAAAAAAAGAATAAAAAGCAAGCAATACTAATACTGCAATACAATGTTTTCCAAAGGAAAAAAAAAAGTAGAATGAGCATGATTGTTTCAAATAATCTGATCATACTGAAAATTATGCTAATACACAAGTAAACTTGAACTAAGATATGCGCTAGTAAGAATGTGCAAAGTCTTCTTGGGAAGTTTGTATTTGCAAATGAAGAAGTTGTACTTACGATGTCTGGTGAGTTCAAATCACTTCGGCTGAGCAAGTTGATGTACCTTCTTTTCATTAATTACAAAAAATACAGATTTCTTGCACCCTTGACCAATAAAGAAAGCTGTTTGTTTTTGCGTTTTTATGTTTTAATCAATTTATGAAGCCACCATAAACAGAATCATTGTATAATCATAATTGTCCAGTCCTGTCATATTTTCTTTTTTTACATGCAACTTAAAAAAAGTTGCATGTAAGTTGCATGTAGGTGAAACTTGCCTTTTATGTAAGTTTCACCTACATAAAAGGCAAAGAAACAAATTTCACTCACATTGCAAATTAATGAATCAAATCTCCCTGACAGGCCCCTGACTCGGAAACTCAGAGCTCAAAGGAAATACGATCTTTCCAACATGACTTGAACGCATTATAAATCATGTTATCAGGCGAATACATTCTTTACAGCGCACTAAAGCATGGATAGTATTAAAGAAATTCACAACACTGTTATGAAAACCACAGCTTGTGAAATAACGCTATGAGTACACAATTTTAATACAAAGACGGTTTACACATGGTTTAAATTAATATATAAAATGTTTGAATATTTGTTTGAATTTCTTGCCTATTAAATGTCATATTCTTAAACTAAGCTTAATGAATATTAATGAATATTTATTGCTAAAAAAAAAAAATGTATATGCAAGACAAAAAAAACTTTCCACCAAACTGAAAACAAATCAGCATCAACCAACGTACTACACCAAAAAGGTGATTTCATACCTTTGAAATGAAAAGATTTCCTAAAGGTGTTACTTCGCCTTATTAATTTGTGTGGAAATACATTCTGTGGAAGGGACATTTGTAAACAGCCTGATGATATCATTAGAAGCCCAACAGAATGAGCGTTGGTCTGCACTGTAATTGAAAGATCTCCGTTCAGCACGCAATGATACCAATTCAAATAAAGGGTGGAGATTATTCTAGGTAGACAGAAATTTAATGATTAATTTCCTTTAGATTAGTTTCTCGTGATCATAATAATGGGTAAGAAAATGTGGCATTGTTGTGCAGAAACAGTGTACAACAGTGCTCCTGGTGGTACCCACAGTGTGAACTTTGAAATGATGTGTTCCTGTACCTCATTCCGTTCAGCACGCAATGATACCAATTCAAATAAAGGGTGGAGATTATTCTAGGTAGACAGAAATTGAATGATTAATTTTCTTTAGATTAGTTTCTCGCGATCATAATAATGGGTAAGAAAATGTGGCATTGTTGTGCAGAAACAGTGTACAACAGTGCTCCTGGTGGTACCCACAGTGTGAACTTTGAAATGATGTGTTCCTGTACCTCAGTTAGCTGCCAGGATACAAATGAGTCACCCAGCATCCCACGCCTGCATGCACATCCACCGTATAATAAAGCCATTTCACCCAGCATGAAAAAAAAGACCATTTTCAAGTTCAGTGATTGGGTTCATAAACTCTCTCATTGCCTAAAACACACACACACACACACACACACACGAGCGGGTGCGCGCAACAGTTCGCATATGCACAAGAGCACGGATGCAAACTTACACACTGTGGCATCAAGCCATGTCAATTTCTGACATATGTGACCCTGGACCAGTCTTAAGTCGCTGGGGTATTATAGTTGTAGCAATAGCCAAAAAAACATTGTAGGGGTCAAAATTATCGATTTTCCTTTTATGCCAAAAATTATTAGGATATTAAGTAAAGATCATGTTCCATGAAGATATTTAGTAAATTTCTTACCATAAATATATAAAAACGTAATTTTTGATTCGTAACATGCATTGCTAAGAACTTCATTTGGACAACTTTAAAGGCGATTTTCTCAGTATTTCGATCATGCACATCCACCGTATAATAAAGCCATTTCACCCAGCATGAAATAAAAGTCCATTTTCAAGTTCAGTGATTGGGTTCATAAACTCTCTCATTGCCTAAAACACACACACACACACACACACACACACACACACACGAGCGGGTGCGCGCAACAGTTCGCATATGCACAAGAGCACGGATGCAAACTTACACACTGTGACATCAAGCCATGTCAATTTCTGACATATGTGACCCTGGACCAGTCTTAAGTCGCTGGGGTATTATAGTTGTAGCAATAGCCAAAAAAACATTGTAGGGGTCAAAATTATCGATTTTTCTTTTATGCCAAAAATTATTAGGATATTAAGTAAAGATCATGTTCCATGAAGATATTTAGTAAATTTCTTACCATAAATATATAAAAACGTAATTTTTGATTCGTAACATGCATTGCTAAGAACTTCATTTGGACAACTTTAAAGGCGATTTTCTCAGTATTTCGATTTTTTTGCACCCTCAGATTCCAGATTTTCAAATAGTTGTATCTCGGCCAAATATTGTCCTATCCTAACAAACCATACATCAATGGAAAGCTTATGCATAAATCCCAGTTTCAAAAAATTTACCCTTATGACTCGTTTTGTGGTCCAGGGTCACATATACGAGTAGCTCAAATCTTTAGCCATGCAAAATAAACAATACTTACTAAATAAATTAAGCAACAAAACATATAATTCCACATTATGATATTACAAAAGTGCTTCACTTAATATTAAAGGAATAGTTCACCCAAAAATGAACATTTGCTGAAAATGAATCCTCAGACTATCCAAGATGTAGATGAGCTTGTATCTTCATCAGAACAGTTTTGGAGAAATTCAGCATCACTTGCTCACCAATGGATCCTATTCAGTGAATGGGTGCCGTCAGAATGAGAGTCCAAACAGCTGATAAAAACATCACAATAATCCACAAGACTCCAGTCCATCCGTTAATGTCTTGTGAAGCTGCGTGTTTGTAATAAACAAATCCATCAAGATGATTTTAACCATTGCTTTCAGCTAAAATACGAGTCCATAATATCGCTCCATAATATGCATAATATTGTTTTCTCCAGTGAAAACGTCTGGTCTGAATCAGGAGAGAAATATGCCCAAGCACTGTTTACAAATGAAAACCGTCCAGAAATATGTTCTAAACAAATATGTCTGTGGATTTTGATATGAGAGGACAACAGGGGATGCACTTTTTCATTGCAGGAAGCATTATTATGGATTATGGATTTTGGCCAGACTGCAGAGGATTCACTGCAGAGGATCCACTGGTGAGCAAGTGATTTAGAAAAATCTCTCCAAATCTGTTCTGATGAAGAAACAAATTCACCTACATATTGGATATCCTGAGGGTGAGTAAACCTTCAGGAAATTTTCATTTTTGGGTGAACTATTCCTTTAAAAGAATGAGAATTAAAAGCATAATGCCATCTGATTTTTGCAGCATTTAACCTGAAGGAACCCTGCTAGTCCACCCACTTCAATACATAATAAAGCTGCCAACTTCAACTATTACCCTGATTATAAGCTTATTTTTCTTCTATAAAGCATTTTCTATAAAATATGACTGCAATGTCATGTGCATCAAATGATTTGCTGGAATGATCTGGGCTGTAGTTTAACACCGCACAGGTAACTGTTCTCCCTCCAACACACGTCTTAATCAAAGTTTGCCTGCAGCTTTAACAAACGATTCAATGGCCGTTACATCTTACTTTGAATGTTATCCCCTTGCTATAACCTTTGTTGTAAATGATAACTTTGTACTTTCCTAAGACAAAATGAATAAGAAACAGATTATACAGAATGAATGTATGAATGTAGTCTTATCGTTAATACGCTGTAAATGCTGTAATTGTAGGAAACAATCAGCTCACCTGTAAAGTGAAAAAATTAGTCCTAAAAATCATAAAGTGTTGCCATAGACACTAATTAGCTTGCCAGGATGAATTGAATTTGACTAACAATGCATTGCTTAGAGGTTTCTCTCCTCATTTAAATAATGAAGAACAAACATGGTTAATTTGAGTTTGTTGGTTTGTTTTACATTAATACAGTTGTATGATTATTCCTTCCCACACTTTATTAAACGAAAAATAAAATCTGTCTTTTTGTGATGTAAATGTGATGCAAACAAGAATTCTGGCAAAGTTGTCCTTTTCACTGATTTGGTTTGACAATAAAACTCTACTAGTAACTGTTTCTTCTGCACCGTTTCACAAATACCTGAATAATGTGAGATTCAACAGCACCCTCTAGTGTGGGCCATGATGCTGCACATGAATTGTTGCTATGCTACAAAGGACAATAAAATGTTAGTGTACTCAAAGCTACAATGTCTGCTATTAACAATCATGTTACTTGAGCAATCTGACTTTCGTCTCCACAATCAAGGTGTCTGTCAAGCTAAAGAATGAATTGCATAACCTGACTTGACCTCAGATTTCCATGCACAATATTACAACACCAATGATATACAGATATACAGCTGTTTTTTTATTTGGAAATGTTTTTTATATCAAAAGCAAACCGCAGAATCTCTTTTAAGAAAAGATGACTGTAGACCAGCAAAAACCTTCACCAGTCTTGTGTACTTTAACAACTGCTAATGGAAAGATGAACTGAGGTCATGTGAAGGGAGAGTCCTGTCAATCTTCATACATTCTTTGAATGTTTATGACAACGAAATTATAGACGCTTACTTGACAGAAACCTGTTAATTTAAGTTATTCATATTAAATTACACAAAAGCAAGAATACCAACAGGGTAGCCACAGCGAATGTTACTATTTGGCAAAAATACACACTTTTTGTACTTTCTTTGATTCCTTTTGTCCTTTGCACATTTTGTGCCTCCTTTTGGCAATTTTATGCATAACTGATTATTTTACTTTACTAGTATTGATGAAGAGTCTCTTATGAATAAGCACTTACCTTGAACCTTACCTTGAAACTCATTCATGATGCTTAATCTGCCTACCTACTCTTTCTTGACATGAACACCTTTTTTTTTATTAGTGTTGCCGTTTACGCTGTTTGAGTTCAGCTTCCCTTTTGCCATCAGTTTTTTAATGTGGTCGTGCGGCCCCTTCCCCATCAAGGCTGAAGGGTAGCGGTAGGAGCCTCCAATGCGGTCCCACAGGGTGAAGTACTGCCCGTAGTTGTAGTCGAAGAAAAGGTGGTGATCTGTGTGGTGAGCTGAACCGTTGATGATTTGTTCCATCAGGCTGGGCACACGGTAGTCCCCGTCATGGATGGAGACGGTCCATATGTTGACGAACACGTACAGGACTAAGTACAGAACCTTGTGTAGGGGGAAGAGGAAGGGGTATATGTGGTATGGCAGGCCCTGAAGAAATCCGTCCACAGGGTGGAAAGCGTGGCTAGCAAATGGAGTGGGGATCTTCCACACATGATGTGGTTTGTGAAAATACTGTATATGAGGGAAAAGATAAAAAAAGCAAGTTAGATGGAGCTGAGAGAACTACACTTTTATTTGTAGCTGAAAGCATATTCAAAATTAGATCAAATATGTTGTATTTTCACCCATGCAGGTGTGTCTTTCTTACTATGTACCAATCATACAGATGGTGGATAAAATATTAAATTCACATTTTTTATAAAGATGGAAAAATATTAGTACATTTTTGACTTTTTATTCAATATAACAAAGTTAATTAGATGAATAGTGGTGAATTTAAAATCATTTCACTGCTCGGTATTAAGCTTCTGTTGTTATTTTTGCACCAGATACTGAGCAATTTTTAAAACAGCGCTGTAATAGTTAATTATGTATATATATATATAGTAAATGAAATAGATATAAAAAAAAATATTAATAAAACATATATAAAATTAAATATAAATATTATATGAAAAAATTCAACTTAAAAAATGTGACGAAAAGTTGAAGCACTAAAACAACAAAATAAAACCCGAAATAAAAGCATTAAAGCATTAAAAATGACAAAAGCACAGAAAATCACCAAAACAAACTAAAATGAAAATGTAAACTGAAAATATAAAAATAAAAGCTAATTCAAATGTTAATACCATCATAGTATATAAATAACACTAAAATAACACCGTTCTAAAATAAAAATGAGATTTTATTTCTTCTTTATATTCTTTACTTTCTCATCATTTTCAAAGCATGTTTTTTTTGGGGGGGGGTATTGTTTTAATTGGTTATTAAGTTTTTCCTGTGTCCTCAATATCACCCTATTAATATTTTGAAGTATTACTCTTTATTCCCATCCTATTCATTTTCTTGCCCATTACTGAAGCAATTAAATTGAATGAATAAACTATAAGTACCTAAGCTTGACCAGGGCATATTTACTAGGTCTTCTACATGCTTTAATAGAAAAACTACCTTAAATTACAACTCAAGTATATTCCTTTTGTTTAAAAAAAAACAAACAAACAAAACAAAACACTACATAACAGGAATTACTCATGTCTTTACCCATATGTCAATGCAAGGCAGTTCATATATATCTTAAATACCTTATAGATCAACTTGTGGTGAAGGAATCTGTGAATCCAGTAAATGCACATGTCAGTGAATAACAGGAAAGAGACCATGCTGAAAATCAGCCCTGACCATCCTGAAATACAAGCATAAATAGTATGAGATGGTTATGCCCATAGCAACACGATTATCTAAAGCACATCTGACAGGCTGCATTACTGGCACTTTACAAAATTAGGGCTGTCCGTTTGTTGCATCACTTTTAATGTTGCTCTTCTACCCTTCCTTAAAATTTGAAAGCCAGTTTTATCCACACATCCAGCTTTTTCCACTACCCAACCGATAAAGCAAAAGATCTTACCGAGGGGCGATTCATCGACCCTGTCGTACAGTTTGCTGTATCCTCTGACCTCAGCGAAAAACAATGCTACTGTTGGTACAATTAAATTGAATGAATAAACTATAAGTACCTAAGCTTGACCAGGGCATATTTACTAGGTCTTCTACATGCTTTAATAGAAAAACTACCTTAAATTACAACTCAAGTATATTCCTTTTGTTTAAAAAAAACAAACAAACAAAACAAAACACTACATAACAGGAATTACTCATGTCTTTACTCATATTTACCCATATGTCAATGCAAGGCAGTTCATATATATCTTAAATACCTTATAGATCAACTTGTGGTGAAGGAATCTGTGAATCCAGTAAATGCACATGTCAGTGAATAACAGGAAAGAGACCATGCTGAAAATCAGCCCTGACCATCCTGAAATACAAGCATAAATAGTATGAGATGGTTATGCCCATAGCAACACGATTATCTAAAGCACATCTGACAGGCTGCATTACTGGCACTTTACAAAATTAGGGCTGTCCGTTTGTTGCATCACTTTTAATGTTGCTCTTCTACCCTTCCTTAAAATTTGAAAGCCAGTTTTATCCACACATCCAGCTTTTTCCACTACCCAACCGATAAAGCAAAAGATCTTACCGAGGGGCGATTCATCGACCCTGTCGTACAGTTTGCTGTATCCTCTGACCTCAGCGAAAAACAATGCTACTGTTGGTAGGCTGATCCAGGGCAAAGACCACAAAGCATACTTAATTTCACGTTGCACCTGGTTCTTTGGAGAAAAATATAATAAATAGCATACACATATATTATATATATATATATATATACATAAATATACTCCTTTTAAAGACTGTAGGTTGCTAGATGCATAAACAAACCTCCAAAAATTGAGGGTGTTGCTTTAATTTGTGATCAAAAATGAAGAAGTAGCTCAAAGCACCCAGGCCTAGATATAAGACTGCAGCACCCAGGTTGGTGACCACCATCAAGCCAATGATCTGCCGCAGAGGCTCGTCCTCGGGCCATGATGAGGGATACACACAAGGAGTGAAGAAGTAATAATCTGCAACGTTGAGCACAAGGTCCATCTTTGACCCTAAGAGTTGGGCAGAAGTGTAATTAAATGTCTAAAATGTGAATGAAGTATCATAATTCCCTTGATCATCATTGCCATATTGTAACAAACACTAAAAATACAAGAAACACTCCAGTGCACTTTGCCCAATGTTGTAAATTATAACCAGTGTTGGGGGTAACGCATTACAAGTAACGCGAGTGTACTTTCCTAAAACAAAATGAATAAAAAACTGATTATACAGAATGAATGTATGAATGTAGTCTTATAGTTAATATGCTGTAATTGTAGGAAACAATCAGCTCACCTGTAAATGTGCTTTTGAAGACTCGCCAGAAGAGAAAATATGTGAGGTAACCTTAAAAGCCTCAGAGAGGCCGTCCTTCTGCGCCCACTGTAGAAACACAAACGGACGCAGCCAATAGCGGCTGACTTTCTCGCAGCGCGAGCCCGTTTCTTGACATCTCATTGGACAGATGCGCGATCTGGTCATGGCGTTAGTGATAGGGAGTTCAATTCCTTTCCGCGAATCGGTTCTTTCGAACGGGTCGTCTCGGAGAACCGGTTGAAAAACAGATTCAATGATTATTTGCCGTCGTTTTACAGTCTATGGTTTTTGCATTATCACGAGGCAAACATCTTGTTCTTAGTGACTTTCTCGATTGGTCTTTATTATTAAGAGTGCGTATTGTATTTTAATCTGTCCCAGTTCAGTTTGTTATAGCCGCGATTCAGCTCATAAAAAGTCGACTTGAAAATAAATATAATTTATATTTCCAATAAACAATGCTAAATTCATTTGCATCTATTTGTTGAAATGTTTTGCGCGTTTTAGGAAAAACATCTCTGCATAGAAGAACTGTTATACAGCCGTAAACATATTTCCGTTACGTTTTGCTCGTAACAATTCGTGAACGATTCAATTAGATGGGGTTTGTGAACCGGTTCAAAAGATTCAACGAAAAGGTCCGTTCATAAATTGCACTTCGCAATAAGACGTTACAGACAATTAAAGAAACATTGCAATTACTCCGTTTCATTAATCCAGGTACATCGGGCTGATTATGGTGTATTCAGAAATATAGCTGACACGATATGTAGGAGTTTTATTGCAGAAAAGGTTCTAAGAGTAGATGCCGTCATCAGAGAGCGACATAACAACAAACGGCAGCGCTGGGTAGAAGGCCGCGCGGGTCTGTATTGTTACTTTCACTATAAGATCATTTAAGAGCTTTCATGATAAGAGTACTTTTATGAAATCCACGCGCAACATAATTGACCATAGATAGATGCAGTGTTTCAAAGTAACGGTAGTTTGGTCTTTTGATTGTGTAGCAAAGTCTGATCATGGACAGTGAAGTTCAGAGAGATGGAAGAGTTCTCGATCTCACAGATGATGCCTGGAGAGAAGACAGACTGCCATATGAAGATGTCACAATCCCACTGGTAAAACTTCACATCTACAGTTTTGATTGTGCATTTCGAATTACGTACGTTACAATGTAACGTTATGTCCGTCGTTATCATAAGTAACCTTCGCAATGATGGCGGGTACTGTTAATACTTCAGTCAGCAGTGGAATGTGCACATCGCAATTTTTTTTTTTACTTCAATTTTTCATTTACATACGGTATAGAGAGATCGGCCACATATTTTATGGGTGGAAATATTTGAGCATTAATACTTTATATTTGTATTAATGAGATCATGTTTGCCATGATTGCTTATTAGCCCATTGTATGATTTAACTTTATTTCATACCTTTTTCTGACAGAGTGAACTTCCAGAATCAGAACAAGACAACGGCGGATCGACTGAGTCAGTCAAAGAGCAAGAGATGAAGTGGTCAGATCTCGCCCTGCAGAGTTTGCATGAAAACACCCCAAACGTTGGCACTTAGATGGGAAGATGCTCTGTCCTCCCCAGCCATGTATTATGATGATGGAAAGAACTCGACTCATTTCTGAACTACAACCTCAAATAATTGTGCCGCTGTGATTCATATATATATAAATGTTTAAAATGTAAAGTGCAGTATTCATTTAAATTGAGTTGTGTGCTAGTTGTTTAAATTATTGTTAGTACACCGCATTCTTACAATTCACACAATGTTCAAGGTTTCAAACTGGTTATCTAAAATACACAACACTTATAACGTCTGTATAGATGAGTTGCAACCTGTATGGGGTCCGTTTTTTTAAAGAAATGTATACTTTTATTCAGAATGGACGCATTAATTTGATCAAAAGTGACAGTAAAGACATTTTACTGTTACAAAAGATTTCTATTCCAAATAAACTATGTTCTTTGAACTTTCTATTCATCAAAGAACTTTAATGCTTCTGGTCTACCCTTCCTTAAAGTTTGAAAGCCAGTGATTTCCACACATCCAGCTTTTCTATATGTATAACCACAGCCCATTTGATAAGGCAAAGCATCTTACCGAGAGGCGATTCATCGACACACATCGACTGTAGAGTAATGGCTGCTGAAAGTTCAGCTTTGCCATCACATGAATAAATTACATTTTAAAATATAACAATAATAGTAATAATAACACATCCAGCTTTTCTATATGTATAACCACAGCCCATTTGATAAGGCAAAGCATCTTACCGAGAGGCGATTCATCGACACTAAAGACTGTAGAGTAATGGCTGCTGAAAGTTCAGCTTTGCCATCACATGAATAAATTACATTTTAAAATATAACAATAATAGTAATAATAAAGTTATTCACAATTGTGTCAAATAAATGCAAGCTTAGTGAACATGAGATTGCTTTCAAAAAATATAAAATGTTCCCTACCCAATTTTTTAACAGTTGTGTACATTAGACATATATACTGCAGTTGTATTAGAAACAAGAATTATACAAACTATAAAGATATTTTTTTTTGCTTGTGATATTTTATGCTAAAATGAAAATGTACTATGCTAAAATGAAATTAGTGACTTAAGCAAGTGTAAAATAGCTAATTGAATTAAATGCACAAGCAGTGAAGAATGGAATCAGTGAAGCATTCCTTCTTTCAGGCTAAGCTGAATTTTATTTGGGTTCAAAGGTGACAGAGGTGCTCCATTTGTTATCACAAATATATCTGAAACATGGCTAACTGTGAGCATATTATGTTTTAGTCATAACCAACACGTATGATACTTTCTTGGTATTACAAAAAGATGTGTTCAGCTAGGCGACTCCTTAGGCAGATGTGTAGAGGTTTGGGGGAATTTGACCAAATAGCTATGAATTTATAGTAAATGCTATCTTAATGGAGGTCTTTATTACAACAATCCATTTGGCAGCAAAATTAAATAAAATAACAGCAGCTGTAGGCCTATTATAGATTTAAGCTGAATAAGTATTTGTTTTAAAGAGCAATACTGGTATTGTTTAGCCTACTGGTTTGTTTGCTATACTAAAATATATTCCCCAGAAATGTGCATTAAAGGAGTAAATGTTATTTGAGGCTAAAATAAATCAGACTGCAGGTTCAGGCTTTAATGCTAAAGTTTTGGGTCAAATCCTCATGAGGAGAATGCAAGTATGGATATGCTGCATTAAAATTTCAGTTTGGTCCCATAAATAGAGGTTACATATGAATGCCTTTATTTTTTTCCCACGCTAGCCACCCAACCGTTTTTTTTTTCACAGTCTAAAACAAATAAAAACAAGAAAACAGCATATTAAATGTCAATCATAAAAATGCTGGCAAAATGAAAAGAAACTTCTTAAGACTTGGCAAAACACAAAAACAGATGTTATTAGGGGATCAACTACAAACATACAAATTATGCCATTGTGAGCTTGGGCTCATCTGAATACTCAAATTTTCAAGGCAACGTAATGCAATAATAATTACTGTCTGACAGACCGGTAACATGCAATGACTTCGCAAAGCAACAAAAATGGGTCCCCTAATCATAAACTCTCCTTTTAAATAACTAAAATATTGGTTTATCTCCACCTGACAGATTTGTTCTGAGGGCAATGTACATTGTACTAATTGCAAAAGCACAAATTGTTCAGTGTTATGAAATGAATGGACATTTTCAGGCAAGTGGTTCTCCTTACATAAAGTTTATGGACCTATGTGAAATTTAGTAATGCAGCTTGTTACAAAGATGTAAGTAAGGTGCTGGTCTAAGATCAGACAAGAGACATATTTTAATCACTAAATGTATTAAAAACTCCCTGTCAATAACACATTTCTCTGAAAGTGGGACGAGAAATGTGTCTTAGTCACTTCACATTGGCACTCTCACCTTCAGTCATTCTCCAATATCTTAATGAATACTTACGCCATCACAATCTGCATTCATTGTTCATCCCTCCAACAACTCATCCAAGCAGAATTCAGTCAAATCTTGTCAAGTTTTAAAATGAAGAAAGAAATCTAGTTGCTTGTGATTAACCCCTATCATATATAATAGTAATGGCACAGTTTGGACAAAATGAAAAATGCACATTTTGGGCCCCCAACCTGAAGGCAGAAAATTAAGAATTTCATGTACCACCTAGTTGTGTACACTGAGTGTAAAATGAAGGTAGGATGACTTAAACAGGGCTTCCCTTCCACTGTTACTGTAACATCCAGAAAGTACACTATACATATATATATATATATATCAAGGTACACAGAACTGTTCTGTAAAATGTTGATTACATGCATTTCTAAAATGCAAACCTTTACACTTCATTTATATCCACTCCCAGACCTTTTCAAAGTAATAAAACAGAACAAAAATAATCCCTTATATCCAGATATACATCTTCCAAGATATACATAACTCGTCTGGTTATGATTCATGTAACATTTGTCAATATCACAGAATATCTACAGTATATAACAAGTTATATCTCCACGTCACAATGTTTCAACAACTGATGAAATTATGGTACATTCAGTTCAGTAAAAAGTCTTACATTTCTTTGTACATAAAAAAAGAAAAGGAAACCGAATGTAAACAGTCAGAAGGCAGTCCACTGTCCCGCAGAGGCTGTTAAAACTTCAAATGAATTACAATTGACACCTACAATAATGTTTCAAATTTATCTGGTTTGTCATTAAATGTCTGTTTACTCCGCATTAATCTCTGTCTCTGGCCTCTGCACTGAAAGCTCAGCTTGTAAGAAGGCGCCCTGTCCCAAGGCAGTGGAGTATGCGCAATTACTATGTGGAGTTGAGAAACCAGGGCTGTGATAGGAGCTGGAACCACCTCGATTTGATAGTGATGTTTGGGACTGAGGTACTGGATGGTAGTCATCCAGGTTGTCATAGTGTGACTGTAAAGTAATGGCACTTTGTCTTTGCCCCTGTGACTGATAAGAGTAGGATCCACTATGGTCTCTATCTGAATTGTCTGGTAGATGTGCAGGAAGACTGGACTGGTTGTAATGCTGCCGCTCTCTAACGCTGTGAGATCTCTCTGGCTTGGGTGGAGGAGCTGGTTTCACTGGAGCTGCTTGTTCATCTTCACTGGCGCTGCTAGTGGCTTTAACCCTGCATATGTGGCGATCCAAATCTGACATTTCGTAACGAGGTTGGGCACTCCTGCTCTCTGAGTGTTCCTGCCAGTGTTTACTGCTCAGTTGCTTTTCCCCTGGTTCAAACTTCGGGTCAAGATGGCCACCTTCAGGTAAGTGCTGCAGGCTTCGTGGAGGAAGTTGCGATTGATGTGAATGGATGGACGAGTAGGTCCTGGAGCTGCCTTGTTTGGTGGTTTTGTCCCCCATCCCATTTCCTTGGCAGTGCTTCTCTGTTTCCATATACATCAGGACATCTGGATCAGAGATCAAGTGCCTGGGAGCATGCTGAGATCCAGATACAATATTATATTTGGCCTCCTTGCTCTCGGTAGCCATCAACACAGTTTTGCCAGGATCTGATTTGCTCCGCAAGTGTAACATGTCTATATCCACTGGCATGTAGGGTCCTATGTTGTCATACTGAGACATAACAGAACCCTTAACTTTTTGCCTTGCTCGGCTTTCCCTGCGGATAGAATGTACGCGAAGCCTTTCTGCTTCTTCTGGATCCCACGCAAAGTAAACACTCCCTTTTAAACCACTGTAAGGTGGCATGTCTCTGCTTACGAAGCTATGCTCCTTTAAAGGAATGAAATGCCGTGAAAGGTAGTGGTAGCCTCCGGATTTGGCTCCAGTCCGAAGGAGAGGGGCACTGTCCCGACCGCTGAAGGAATGGACATGCCGTAAGCGGATCGTACCGTAATGGTCCACATCATAGAAAGGGGCATCCAGAATGTGAGAGCCAGAGTAGGGGCTGTAGCGGTACTGGACTCTTCCATTCTCAAAATAAGGCTGCAGTTGTGTGACGTGGTAGTCAGCTTGAGAGGGTGGTTGGTGAGACTTGCAGTGGTAGACTGGGCGCTGGTAGTAAAATAACTCATCATCTGGTGGAACCTCGGTTCTTGTGACTGGCATTGAGCGGATGGTGGTGGGAGGCACATGTAGGGAGTGGACTCTACGGATTGTTGGGTACACAGTAGGTCCATCTACTTGGCTGTAGCCATGGGAGTGGTGCAGTGAGCTTGGAGAAATGTATTCACTTCTCAGTGGGCCACGAGATTTGATAGACTGGTGGTAGGACCTAGGTCCAATCGTATTGTATCGGCCATCACCGTGGCCTCTATAGGAAATCTGTGGCTCTGATTTTGACACATAAGAAAGGTGTGGTGGAACACTCTCTGGTCTGTAATGGTATGCCATCGTAGCCTGACCTGAAGGGGATACCCGCTGATGGTAATACACTTCTGTGGTGGGCTCCAGTAGGGCAGCATCCCCTTTTGAGGGGCAAATGTAACCTGTCTGATGAGTGGAAGCCCTGCGATGAGGTGGATGAGACTGTGGGGGAGTCTCCTCCACTGAGCCTCTCATGGATGTTTCTAATATGGCATGAAAGTTGGCAGGGTTTGCAGCCTCAGTGTTGCAGAGAGCAGCCATTGCTAATTTACTTTCAATAGAACGAACTGGGGGCGTTGGCGGCATCACTCCCTGAGTATGGTGTGGAGGAGCACTATCTGCTTTTGGATGGACAGGCTTAATGGCTTCCCATGGTTTTTCCACAGGATCAAGAGGTGCTGCGGGGGTTGGTGCAACTCTAGCATTGGGCTGCGATTTGGGCTGAAACTGAGGTTGTGCTTGTGACTGAGAATGAGGCTGAACTTGAGGTTGAGACCGAATCGCTGCATTAGGTTGAGTCTGTATTTGTGGCTGAGGCTGGAGAATTGCGACTGGTTGATCTGGCGTCTTTGTGGGTTTTGGTGGCATAACCATTTCAGTCATATGGAACTAGGGATTAAGCCCAAACAAACACTGTTAGGTTTCTTACATATTTCCCTTTTTGTATTTACATGTGCTGTAATTTTAGCTATTGATATCAATATCAGATTAATGACTGAATAATTCTTGATACTAATTTTGATGCAATATGACAAAACTGAAATATCACACAACATGCAAAAAACATGTACTACTAACAAATTAAATTAAAACAATGGGAGCAAGCTTTTGATCTTACATACTTTCACACTAGCAGGCAAACAGCACTAATGCTTAACATGCTTTTCATTTTGAATTTACAATGGTGAAGGCCAGGCTCATGAATATTTATAAAATTATTTAATGTTCAGCCTTGGTACTGAAGTACTAGTGCTACTGACATCCCTGCATGTACCACTGCTTACCTCAGAGCTAGGTTGTTGAATGACAGTATCCTTGCTGCTGATAGATGGTGTGGTGATTGTGGTAGTGGTTTTGTCTGTGCTCACAGGTGTCTGGCCCACAGCTGGCTGCTGCCTTTCTGGGCTTTTTTGTGTTTGGGAAACTTGATAAGGTTGACTAGAAAGCATAGCACTCTGGCTTGGGGTCTCTGGTGAGACAACATCCTGGTTATTGCAAGAAATGCTGGATGGCTTCCCACAATCACCTGTGTTGAGGTGCAGACTGACGGAGCGAGTTAACTTTTCAGCTGGGGTGGAGGGTGGTGAAGACGTAGGAGCAGACCTCTTTGACACTTCTACTGTAGTTTCCTCCAAGAATGTCTGTGATGGCAAGGAAGGAGGAGGAGGCCAGTCCATGGTCTCCAGTAACCCTTGTGGCCTAATGGGGGACACTGGTGTAGGGGGTCCAGAGGATTGCCTCCGAGAAAGAATAGTGGCCTGCTGAGCAGATTCTGCTAAAGCTAGTGCAAGCATGCGGGCAGCGTTTTTTGGTGGGGGAGGGGGAGGTATGAGGGACACAGAGCTGACAGGGACATTGCCCTTTGGTGAGTCCAGAGCTACGGCTCCTACAGATGGACAAAACAGAGGGAACTCAAACAAGGAGAAGGCAGGCTAATATTCATGAGAAGGTAAGAAAGGGAAATGTTAAATTTCTACAGATTGTGGATAGATTTCTCTACATTGAGGCTGTTTGTGCAAAGCGCTACTGGTTAAAGCCTGGTGAACTAAACCTGAAAAATCAAATAATTATCTTATGAAACCCAGCATACCTTGGAGGTTCATATCACAGTGGCATCAGGGTTAATGATAGTATTTACATTAAAATAAAATAATAATTAAAAAAAATCTAGTATTTAAGTTCTTAATGTACTCTCTGTATTCATGTTTGTTTCAAATATTTTTGAAAAACTTAACCATCATTATAAAATATTTTATAAAATGATATCAGGACAGCTGTTTCACCCTAACACTTTGAATATTAATTTTAATACAGGAGATAAAAATATTCTCATCCTAGAAGAGGTGTATTAAACTAATTCAGGATAAAAATGTCAATGACTCCTCAAGAAACATTATGGATTTAAGCTATAATATCCCTGTGTTTCAGTTCAGCTTACCTGGCTGCTCTTGAGAACAGGTGACCTGTGGTGGCTGTGAACATTCAATGCTTGATATGTCTTTACTCTCTTTACTCTCAAATGTAGTAGCTTTAGAAAGAAGCTCTTGCTGAATGGCTTCACTCAGGGGCAGATCGGTGGTTCTTGACAGAAAGCTCAATTTTGCAGGAGAGTCGAGTGGAGATGGAGTGGAAGAGGGCTGGAGCACAGTGCTCTCTGGTGCTTTCCTTATCATGGAGGGAGCTGATTCAGAGACGCTTAGAGGAGTCACAACAGCTGACTTCTCACTGCTCTCAAGAGATTGAACTGGAGTTTTCTCTGAGAAAGATGCAGGGGGCAGTTTATTTCTATCCTTTAAGGCTGGACTGTGGTCTGGAGACACAGAATGACTTATAACTTTAGCTCTGACTGGCGAGACTGGCTCGGAGTCACTAGCACTGGCCAGGCTCCTCTTCAGACTGCTTTCATCTGTGTCCAGTGAGAAAATGGAAGTCTCTGCCAGAGGAAGGCTACACTGGAAAGACATGGGGTCAAAGTCTAAAGAGGCCATGCCAATGTCAGGAGGGCTCAAGTCCACATCATCAGCGGAACGTGGCGGGGAGATAAGAGCAGGCACACAGATTGGTCCATCATCCCCATCACTCTCCCCATGGCCCAGATTGTCATATGAGTTACAGTGTTGTCTGCTATCCAGTAGATCACCATTGAAGGAAGCAGAGAGAGCATCACTGCTGGAACGAGGTCTGCGTGGCCTGTACACCTTAGACTCTCCTATTAAAGGAAAAGCAAAAATTTTCGAATTTCACAATGGTTGGTTTACAACTTGAGGCTGAGGTTTTTTTTTCTTTTTTTTTTTTTTAGAGCTTTAGGAGTCTGTTACCTTCAACGTTATGTAAAGAGGTGAGAGACTCCTCACTTTTGGCAGACCGAAGAGTACTGGTGTCTCCTCTTCCTCCTGAGCAGGGAAAATAAAGCAGGAACAGAGAGGTTACAACAAACTGCTTATACATAACCAAACAGAGTTCTAGAATACTTGACACTGATTGGTCAATATGTGGTAAAATATTGTTGTTGTCTCTCGTAAATGCTCTGCAGTCTCTCTGCTCTCACATAATAAAATCATTTAAACTCAAATCATTATTTCATGTCCATTTATTTATATATTCAGTAAATAGCCATGTAATTAGCAGCGTAATTTACAATCAGCTGGTCATTACTGCTAAATAAACGTCTTCCACAAGATACAAGGCCTGATTAACCACTGGGTTTATTTTGTGATAATGACTATCTGACATTTAAAGATGACAAAATGGCACAACACTAACCAGCATATGCCATGGTCTTGAGTTCATTTGGTTCACTGGGATTGCGGTGTAGTTTTCGTTTAGACATCGAGGAAGACTTGCCCAAGTTGAAAAAAGACCGCCAACTGCCAACTGGAGACTTTTTAGACTTTATGGGCTGTCTTTTCCTAGAAAAAAAAAAGAAGATAAAATGTACAAAATATATCTCTTTGAGAATAACAGGCACATAATTGGTCTCTTTATAACAGCATTAAAGGGGTCATAGGATGCCCATTTTCCACAAGTTGATATGATTCTTTAGGGTCTTAATGAAAAGTCTGTAACATAGTTTGGTTAAAATTTCTCAATGATAGTGTAAAAAACCCTTTTTTACCCTGTCAAAAACAGCTCTTTTCAGATCAAGCCGTTTTTGTAGTATTTTCCTTTAAATGTTAATGAGCTTTGCTGACCCCGCCCCTCTCTTAGGTAAGTTAAGACACCAGTCCAGTCTGTGCTGAAACGTTACTGTCAATCAAACTATCATGGGAGGGGCCTGTCTGTGTGACGTCTCACAGACAGGCATCTGAGATTGGCTTGATGAAACAATGGTGAACTGGCTACTGTTAATCAAACTATAGTGGGAGGGGCCTGTCTGTGTGACGTCACACAGACAGGCATCTGAGATCGGCTCGATTTGAGAAAGGGGAAAACATTTAACCAGATTAAAAAAAAACTACGGGGTGGATTTTTATCATTATAGGGTGTTTGTGTACACACACTGCCAACACACATTTCAGTTCAAACAACTTGTAAAAGTGCATGTAGCATCCTATGACCCCTTTAAAAAATGACAACATTTTAAAGCTCGCTTTATACCTCTCAGTGGGGAATTCAATGACCGTGTGGAATTTTCCCTGTAAGGCTGCAGGACCCTCTCCCACCTCTATGTACTTGCTGTCTGCAGTGATGGGTGAGTTGATCTGGGCCTGGGTACGGGCCTGTGCCTCTTCTAATGTTAGCAGCTTTGTGGATGGAGAGGGCACCAACAAAGATTTAGGCCGAGACAAAGAGTTGTGTCCTACAAAGACAAAGAAACGTGTGATGAATACATAGCAATATAAATTTTTTTTAAATATCTGTCAATATTTAATCTGTCCATATTGCATACCTGTTCCCTCTCGTATAAGTGAGCTCAGTTTGGGGCTAAAGAGAACATCCACATGGTTGAGGATGAACTCCACCACAACCGACTGTATTCGCACCTCCATGAAGGCTGCTGTGCCGCTGAAGCAAGCCGATTCTATTTGCTTTGACCTTTTTAGTTGAGAATAAAAATCAAAGATTAGTTATGAATACTAGGTTTTTATATTCATAGTTATAAAATTGTATCCATAAGTATCTGTTTTCACAAACATTACACTTGCATCATGCAGAGATCTTACCTAAGTAAGTTGGGGGCCCAAACGATGGCCAAATTCTTCGTATGCATGTTTGTTACATAGCTGAAGGTTGCTAAGTGTGAAAGATGCCTCATAAGAAACTCAAAAGTCCTACAAGAGAAGCATGAATATTTAACGTTAAAACTACAGTAAATGCAGGAGAGTCGAAAAATGTTGAAAAGAGGACTGCAAGTCCTATAGCAACCAGCAGAGGGCATTGTGGTCATTTACAAACCTATAGTGCGGAGGCGGCAGCTGCTGAATGACATCATGTATTTTGATCAGCCTCTCCTCATCTGTGGCTGCTGACACAGCCTCCTAAAAAGGAGAAGAGCGGGTGTAAATCAGGGTCACTGCATCTAGAGCAACTCTAACCAACAAAAATACTCTTAAACCCATGTTCACACTATACTGCTGAGCGGACAAAAGCTCATGGTCAATCACATTTCCTGTGCATTATAGTTTCACTGCTTCCATAGCAACCTGAAAACACTGATGCGCTCTTTACTCTGGCTGTTTTCATTTGCAGGGACTTATCTCCAGATGCTGTAAATGTCAGTGCTTTGTTTGGCATGCAGATGAACTCTGTGAAGCAGGGCTCTAATAGACAAGCAATTCATTTTGTATACTCATTAAAAGCAATCAATACAACAAATAGCCTAAAGCCTTCATTGACTTCTGCGCTGTTTTGCCAGTCTCAGATAAGAGACCCACGCATATTATCACACCAAGAACTAAAAAGGTTTTGATATCATAAGTATGGACTGGCTGTTCTAGTATAATAGGTGCTCTCAGCTGGAGCTATTTGTATGACAAAGAGTGTGTGAGTTCGAGAAAAGGCTCTTTATAAGGTCTGTCGTTCTGGGATAAATGCTTACCGAGAATTTCTCATACAGCTGGTAGGTGAGAAGTGGGTTGGGAAGCTCTCGAAAGTAAAGCTTGCACAGGGAGCCCACGCAGTGTATGTCTTGAATGTAAACATCTTTTGTCAGATCTGGGATCTGTTCAGAGTCAAATTCATGCCTAAAGTGAGAGAGAAAGAAAGTGCTTGATGTATTCAAATAATCTCACAGTAGGCTACTTGGTGTGCTTAAAACCTGAATTTCAACCAATTTGGATGAAATTACATTATCTTCTAATATCTTATAACATTTGAAATAACACGAACAATTTTGGTTTTCAGTGGTCGATGCCGATGAACAAGTTAATTATTTTATTCACCAAGGATGCATTCAATTGATCAGAAGGGACAGCAAAGACATTAATACGGTTACAAATTATTTCTATTACAAATAAATGCTGCTCTTTTGAACTTTCTATTCATCAAAGAATCCTGAAAAAATGTATCATGGTTTCCACAAAAATCTTAAGCAGAACTATTTTCAACGCTGATAATAATAATAAGAAATGTTTCTTGAGCACAACATCTGCATATTAGAATGATTTCCATAAGGATCATGTGACACTGCCACAACTGCTGCTAAAAATTGAGATTTTCCATCAAAGCAATAAATTACATTTTAAAATATATAACAATGGAAAATAGTTATTTTAAATTGTAATATTATTTCACAATATAACCGTTTTTACTGTATTTTTTAATCAAATGAATGCAGCCTCAGAGAGCATAAGAGAATTATTTTAAAAACATCTGAAAAAATCTTACAGACCCCAACCAAACTGGTATGCTAGTGTGGCATCTACATAAAATGCAGAAAAGTAAAAAATAACATAAATTATAAAAAAAATATATTATGTTTTAAGTTTATCCAATGACATGGCTGTACATGGGGGAGGGAAAATTTGTTAATCTGTCAACTTCTTCTGGACCTGGTAATACCCCACCCACCTACCTAATCTCTCTGGTGAACTAATTTTCTCCTGTATTCAACAATACAAACATTCCCATTATGAAATGTAATTATCAGCAGCTTAATATTCAGCCACTGCATTCAGAGTTTCTCAAGCAGTATGATAAATCTCTATCTTTGCTACTTGCAATTAGGGGAGTGTGTTTATGTCCTACCGCAGTTTCTGAATGTTGGAGGCAATCCCAGAGAGACGGTACATTCCATCAACCACTCCATGCTTCTCAATGAACTCAGTGCAGCTCTTGAGTACCTGGGGGACTAGAGGTTTATACAAAATGTTACTGGAGCATCCTTTTTGGCACGTAAAGTGTGAGAGTTGTCAAAATGCCAATGGAATAGAATGCCAGATTCTTTGTGCAGTAAATTTCCGATTTTGTAAGGTATAAATAACTTTAACAACTGCCAGAGACAGTCCCGATCGTCAGATAACAAGCCCAGGCTCTCCTGTATAAGCAGAGTTTTTAGCTTCACATTTGCTCCAGTGGCATCAGACAAACTCCAGACCTCTAATGCGACCTTGCAATGTTTCACCCAGAGGAATCATAGTCACAGACAACCCTGACTGGCCTCTAGTCTTGACAAACTTTATCCGGCAGATGAGTGAGTCCTAGACGTTCAGAGGCAGCTGTTCATCTACATTCCTGACATAGCAGTCTGAAGCACAAAATCCTCAAAAATGCAAGACCATTTTTGTCTCTAAGCCATCTCAAAAATCTTTCAATCAGTGCTTCACAATAAGGATGGCCTGTGGTCATTGTGAGTGTTTCAGGCCAGTTAATGTAGCTGTCATTTGCCCTATAAGGCCAGTAATACATTCTTTATATCTTACAGTATGTTCATTGATCACGCACATGGGTTTTTATGCTTTGCACACATATACATTTGGTTTTCTGTGATTCTGTGTTGTTAATTCTCCTGATTTAAATACATGACCCAGCTAAAGCTGTCTAGCTGGCAAACATAGATAAATTGACAAAACTGAGAATGATTTGTGATATTCTTGGAAGCATCAGTCTGAATGGTTTAAAAATGACAAATCACAATGTTTTTTTCCTGCAAAAGTGTAAATTATAAAAAGGTAAATTATAGCTGTATAACTTCCAGTTGTTCGTGCAAATTATAAACCTAGTAATTTGCTATAAATATAACAAAAAAACAAAACAAATACAGTACCATTCAACTGTATTTGTAGTTTGGGGTCAGTAAGGTTTATGAAAAAATGCATGAAAAAATTATCTTGGGCCCACCAAGGTTGCAATTATTTTATATATAAAAAATACAGTAAAAATAGTAATATTGTAAAACATTATTACAAATTAAAATAACTGTATCCTATTTTAATATATTTTAAAATGGAACATTTTCCTGTGATGGCAAAGCTGAATTTGTGAAAAATTTCTTATTACTGATTTTGAAAATAGTTGTATGCATCCTTGCTGACTAAAGGATTAATTTCTTAAAATCTTAGTGACCCCCTACTTTTGAATGGTTTGATTTTTTGACAGATTTTTTAACCCTTTCAATACTTTGAAAAATGCAGCAAATTCTTTCCTTGTGGCACTAAAAGAGAAAGGAAAAAAATGTGTTTTGCTCTCTAGCGAAATACTGTCCAAGAGTATAATAAGTGCATTGCAGGGAGGTTTGCAGAGCTTTATGTTAATATGACTGATCCATTCTAATGACTCTCTACTTGAACAAAGTGTTTAGCCATCATCGTCTCACGTTCCTCTGAGATCAGAGCGTCTGAGATGGAGTATACACATTCTGCCATTACCCATTTTACTAACACATTAAAGCTGAGCGGGCTCATAGGTAAGAGAGGACAGTGAAGGGAGCGAAAGATTCAGACCTTGGTAGTAAACCTAAATTTTATCATCTATCTAACCAACTACAATGGATGACCTTTTGTAGGAACACATTTTTAAAGAATACCAGGCATTTCTGCTTTGAGGATACTTGCTCCTGAGGGAAAGAATGTCCATTCTTCATTTAATAAAAGCAATGTCCCCCCCCGTCTAAAAGTAATGGTCGCACAGTCGTACTAAGTTGTGTGGATCCCTTTTGAAAAGGACAAGGCTTAGATTTTAAGGCAGGCAATGGCTCAGGGAGGATTTGAAGTCAAACAAATGGAGCAAATGCTGAAGGCTGCCAGGGAGCTCTGAATCAATGGGGAAGAAATCTCCAGACACGGCCCCCTAACCATTCCTCCTGACCTTTAGACCGCTTTAAGCCAATCAGATGCCATGGCAACCCATGCAGCCAGATCCAAGGGCTATTCTAGAGAAGGAGGGTTAGCTATGCTTTCCAGCCCACCCACACAGTCTCACATTAGTGTCAAGCACCTTCTGGAGCATGAGCATGAGTTTGAGTAGGACTAGAAGGGGGCAAAGCTCACCGTCATGGCTGGAGTTGAGGAGATGTTCTCCTAGGTCACAGCCGAACACCCTCTCCCTGAGGATACCTCTTTGCTTCAGCTTCTGCTTGGTCGGCCTGGACTTCATGAATGTGCGTAGAAAAGTGATCAGTTTCCCGTGTTTCTTGGACACTGAAAGATAAAAATGAAAATACGCAAATTTTAAAAACTGCACTGTGAATCACAAGCAGCGCAACAATAAATGACCCCAAGAAAATCCGGTTTAACAACAGGCCAGTGCCAGCCACATCATGTCAGCGAGCCAAGATCTTATGAAATGAAGAAAGCAAATACACTCGGTTGTGTAAGAATAATGGGTTTATGCATTAACCCTGTTCCTTTACTAAAGGAATTTCCCAAATCCTACATTGTAAGCGGTTTCGTCAACCGAGCAGAATTATTAATTCACTCAAATTCGTGAGGGACGTACATCCTCCATCTCTGGGTGTTTGGTCTACATTTGGTAGAGCAAAATCAAACCACTTCATTCTCTATGGATCAATGCAACTGTTATAGAGGCGCAAGTACAGTAGCATATAATCAACTATGAATTTTACAAGTTTAATCTAAAAGCTCAGCACTGGAAGAGAAAGCCTGAAGATGAGTGGCTGACATACAACATCTGTGAAAGTCATCTCATGAAATAATTAACTGTTGAATGAATTAACATTCATTTAAGTTTTGAATGAGGCCAAGCAAGAAGGACATCTCAAGCTGTTTGGTCTTCGGAGCAGCTTGCATTGTTATTACACCCTGACACTAACCACCATACCCCAAAAAAATGATTTCAGCAGCCTGACCTAGAATTTGCATGAGAAACTCTTGGACGATACAGCGGAAAAGTATCAAGAGAGAAATTCCAAGGATTTGACAGGAACACACAAACGCACCAAAATAATTCCACTGGATTTGCTATAAAACCCAGAGTCCTGTATTGCAATTGCTCATTTAACTGGGATTGTTTTCAATGTTCCTCATAAAATATTAGCAAGCTTAAATATTCCGAACCAATTAACTGTTTGCATAATGAAGCTGTATGAATCAGCAAACAATCTGTTGCCGGAAACAACTTCAGAGCTGTTACAAATGCAGCTGGGATTCCTGAAAACCACAAACTGGTCCATCTGTGTTTATGTTTGTGGGCACATGTGGTGGATTTAGCAGGAGACGGAGTAAAAATAATTAGCAAAATAATTGCAAATATTATTTTAACAGTTTAACTCCCTGGTGATTTTAAGGATGTATGATTCTTTGCACGCTGAAACCACAGTGGACGTGGCAAGGCGGCATCTGCCAGCTGTGATTTCATCTGTTCCTTTGCGTGTCTTTACCTTATAAAAAGGCACATTACTCACAATTTTTCATTGTATAGGGTATCAACATTTATCCAACAATCAGTTACAGCTGGTCTGAATGCAATTAATCCTTTCATATCCAGTCAAGGTTAATCATGAAAAGAGCCGTTGTAGGAATTTCCTGTTCTACTTTTCAAGAGCCAATAAAAGTAACTGCCACACATTTTACAGATCTTCTTATTACGAACTCCACAACAAACCAAGCACAGGGCATGTGCTGAAGTTCACAGACGCAGCAAGAAGATCTCCGTGTTACTAAAGAATGAGTGTTTCCTCCAGGCTGCACTTTACCTCCGCTGAGGAGACACTGATGACGTTACAGCACAACGTGACTGACACACAATACGTATTTCTTTTTTTCCCTCCAAATCAACGCTCTCAACTTGAGTTTCCAATGACTTGCCAAAAATTGTAATCATAAAATAACTTACTTATGACTTAAAATATGACTTTGCTACACAAATCAGAATACACCAAATCTACAGAGAAAGGCGATTAGAACAAAGTCAACAAAATGCATTTATCACAAATTAACACCAGTGAGCAAATATTTTAAATGCCATTGATTTTGGCAGTGCAAATGACTAAACCCTAGGTAATTTACACACAAATTTGGCTATAGAAAGCACTTCAGTCGCATATACAGGTCTGAGATAGTTTAGCAACTTTATTAGCACTAAAACGGCAACTTCATAACTTACCTCAATATGAAATATCCATGAAAAAAGGGCAGAAAAATGGTGTTTGAGTATTCTTAAGTTTGCCAGGCAGCAGCTGCTGAAAAGAGCTCAAGACACAACGGTGAAGGATCATCACAGACCACACTCTCTCTCTCACTTTCCCTGCCAGCCGGTAAAAGCTAATAGTCAACATGCATTCTTCCTCTTCGCTTTTTCCCTCCTCTCTTTCCTTTCAGAGTTTGTCCAGCCCCTAATATCAACTTTCAACAGCGCTGGCTTCTAACTGCAGAGATCGGGGTGTGAGGAGCCACGCAATCCAGAGAACGACAGTTTCAGCCTGTAGGCTGTTGCATTTATCAGATATACACTATCGAGTGATGAATGTGCTTTGAAAGACAATGGCAATACAACACAACTGTCTCCTGTGATGTTCTATTTAGGCTACAGCTTAATTACGACTTAGTAAAACTACAACAAATCAAGAAGCCAGACGAACATAAATATAACTCATTCGACTACACCACCAGGGCAACAACAATGCACTCTTTCTAAAGAAACCCATTCTTAGCCAAGCCCATGTTCCATTCAGCTTTTACAACCCAGACTGACATGGTAGAGCCATAAGGAACTGACAAAGACAAGCTTGTCTGCACTCTAAAGCAAGAGGTTTGTGGCCAAACTGTCAAACAACACACATATACGTGTTTTGCAAGGTAACACTGGTGTTAAATGGACAATAAAAGTAAAAACATTTATAAATAAAAAGTTGTAACATTTTTGACATTAATGCATCGTTGCTAAATTACAGTATTAATCATACTGACCCCAAACTTTCTAAAGGTAGTGTCTATACATAATGATACCACTACTAATAATAAAACAAAAACACTAAAACCATTACGAGAGTTAGTAGGAATGTGCACGAGTACAACAAACACCAATAAAATTGTTTCCCAACCCAACAGCTAACAGAAGTTCACATAAATGTCTCTGTTTTCAGAACAGACCAGTAAGGAAGTACACAATCCCCTGTAGGACAAACGGACACATATTGCTGTGTAAACCTTATACAGTTTGTCTCTCGTTCTCTCACAGCTCCTTCCAGCTGTCTTGGCTTGTTCACAGAGGCAGCTGCCCCTTACTCCACTGAGAGGAAGACATTGTTGCCCCACAAGGAAGTTAGGAAGTGAGAGGGAGCTAAGGGAGCTACATCTGGAGCAGCACCTGCTACAGCTGAGAATAAGGGAATGACATAAATGCAGTTTTGGTCTGTGAATGTGAAAGTGTCTGTACATGAACAAGAAATTATCACACTTCAGGCATTTTCAGAACACACAATATGCCCTATTCATGCTCGAAAACCTTGGTAAATAAAATATTACAGCAACCTTTATCACTGTTACACCACCTGCATGATAGGACATTATGTGGTTAACCATTTACATGGGGCATTTGCTTAATGAGGTGAATGATTCATAAGGCATTTAGTGTTGTTTGATAGGTGATTGCTGCTCGGCTAAAGCTCTACAGGGGAGCAGGGAGGTATGCTGTATTTGAGCATGTACAAAGGCAGTACACAAGAATATGTTTGAGTCACCATGGAGAGACTGTAGTTCATATTGTCAGTGGACAAAGTTGGGATTATTTTATAGCCTTTCCTAACCAGGGTCATGTAAATCAGCCCAGGAGTGTGTTGCAAAATAACTTCACAATAGGGCTTTCTGGAAAACACAATGAGGTGCCCTTAAAAGAGCAGTGGAGCAGTGCCATAAACTGATGTCACAAGCTTCATTTCAAATACAGACACATTAAGTGTAGACATAGTCAAATAAGTAGAGATGCAATGATAATTTTCAGTATCGGCCAGAATTTTCATGTTATGGATGACAAGCAATAAATAACAGACATTAAAATTCTGTTCTATTTTGTCTGCATAAATTAAAAATAAAACACTAAAAACTAAAATCAACTTAAATGATTCATGATTTCAGACATCACAACATTATAGCGCACAGTATGAAAATTTGATTTTTTTCTTCTTTTTTTTTTCTTAATTTAAAGTGCCCGTTTATTGGTGGCAAAGATGATCTAAATGTAACAATAGGGATGAGTATGAGCAGACTTTAAAATTCTATACTATTTAAATATATTTAAAAAATCTTATTAATGTATCTTATAAATTAATTACATTAGCATTTTTAAAGATACATTTTAAGCGAGCATTTAATGATGGCAAAAACAATCTAAATGTAAAAATAGGGGAAATGAGCATGTACAATTAAATATCCAAAACTGGCCAATACTGATGATCTCTAATATTGTTTGAGAGCCGATATAGTGTCTACACATCATGCATCTCTACAAAAAGAGACAATCTAGCAGTATTAAAGTAAAATAAAATGCAAAAACATTGCTAAACAGAAACATGCATTCAAATGCAGGTCAAAAGAGAGAGAGAGAGTGCTATCAGGGTAAATCTATAAGACAAGGGTCAAAGTCACATTCTAGAGACACCAGAAGAGTGTTAAGTGGAAAAACAAGACTATTTGTTGTGCTTGCATCAAATCTTCATATAGTTAACACATGATGTTAGGAAAGACCAGTGAAACTACATTCTAAAGCTATGGAGTGCAAGTAGTGTTCAGAGCACTCGTGAATGGCAGGCGACTGTGCAGAGATGCACAGGAGAGTTCGGGGTTAGTCCGTGCTAGACGTAGTACGTGGATAAACAATTTGGTCTACCTGAGCTCAGCCTGTAGGGGTTTAATGGGTCGGGTGCCCATGCACTGTCCTGCTTTACACTCTCCATCTCCAAATCTGCACGCCGGGAGGAGAGAAGGGGAGAGGGAGGAAGGGACCCAGTTAGAGAACATGAGAACAGCAGCTGCACATGCAGCTCTATTAGCTTAGCAGTCTTTCAGGAGAGTTTTCCCTTCACTCCACATTTCCTGTCCATTAGGAAAGTTTTACAACAGTTCTGAGGCTGCTATAAATGATAACAAACAAGATGGTGCAGTAAAATGCAAATGAAGACACATTAGACTAACATGGATAAGAGTGTTCTAAGATGCAGTGCAAGAGAAACACTGTTTTATGATTCTGCCAAAGGACAACTTATGCATGTAGGGAGACAGTATGATAAAAGAATGATAGTGATAAAATGTGCCTTAAAGTGATAAAGTGTGTGTGTGTTTGTGTGTGCCTGAGAAAAAGAGAGCAGGAGATGGAGGGTGTGCGACTATATGTATGTTTGTGTTTAAAGGGATAGATAACACAAAAATTAAATGGTCAGCATTTACTTGGCCTTATGTTATTCCAAACCGGTATGCTAACCAGTCTCTTTACAAAACAAAACAAAACAAAATATTTTAAAGAAATTAAAAATAAGACGGTAAAAAATTAAATAAAAAGAAACCAAAGAAACTAACCAGCGTCAAAAATAAAGGGAAAAAAATAATGATAATAAAAATAAAATATATCCATGCTCCATGTAGAAAAAAGTCATATGAGTTTGGAACAACATGAAGGTGAGCACATTAACAGATTGTTTATTTTTGGGTGAAATAGCCCTTTAAGTTAAAGCTGCAGTCTGTAAATTTTGCCTCTTTGTCGCCATCTCTGTTTGAAAACCTGGAATTGCAGTTACTTGCGGAATTATCTAGCTTGCGTGGGTTGTACTGTGGCACAACTCCAGCGCGGATAAATCTAATGTTTTGAGGAGTATGTGTGGCAGTCAGTCACCGCACCGGTGTGGATATTCACTGTACTTTGCAATAACAGATTCTAGTCTACGTCTTGGAATATATGACCCAAATAAGAATTTCACCGTATATTTTCATCTGAACAAGTAACAAGTCTGCCACGTTTGTTCTATGTTTTGAGGAGTATGTGTGGCAGTCAGTCACCACACCGGTGTGAATCCTATACTTAGTAATCACAGATTCTAGCCTACGTCTTGGAATATATGATTCAAATAAGCATTTTCACCGTATATTGTCATCTGACCAAGTAACAAGTCTGCCACGTTTGTTCTGACCAACTGAGGAAAAAAGCATTACAATAAATCACGCTACCAATGGTGATTTATTCTAACGATCGATTAGATCATATCACATCAAACCGTGCAAATTATTATTATTGTTATACTTTATTCTCAGATTATTAATGTTAACAACATCAGTATTGCCTGACTATGAGTATAGTGTGTATTAGCGTGTAGATTTCAATTTCTGCAGTCTAATCTCTAATTGTCATACCATTTGAATTTCATACCAAGAAATTATTTTAACCCAAAAAGCAAACTATGCTCCCTTCGAACTGGTTGTCTTTAAAATACAAATCTTGTGTAATCCCAGGCTATCTGTAATCAGAAGCACATTTAAAACTGGAATATAATTTAATTTCATTCACTAGTGTTTCATATAATCCTTTCTGGATTACAATCCGCCATCAAAATTATTTTTTGACATTTAATAATTCTAGCTGCTGTGAGAAAAGTCTATAAATGATCCGCCTGCTGCAGCATCCTCACATGCAATAGCCTAGCAGCCGGGACAACTTCTTTATGTTTACAGAAGTGACTTAATGATGCAGCGGCATGCTCGAATTTCCCACGAAAACCTACCCGTACCACTCAAATTAGAAAACATTATTATTAGCTGACCGTTGTGAATCGGGCTAAAGTAAGGCGATAATTTTGAACACTGGCTGGTTATGTACTTGCTCAAATATTGATTTTAGATAAATTTTAACCAAAAAAAAGTTACGGACTGCAGCTTTAAAAAGGGAGGGATTGGGGAGAGTATACCAGCACGCACAGGGTGGGAACAGACTCCAGGAGGCCGGCCGCAGACCAGAGCAGGGAGACACTGAGGGAGCAGTGGAGGAAGCATGGTCAAATAACACATCGCACATGCATGCATTAAGTGCAAAGCAATGCAACATACATTCCAAATACAGTGTCACCACAGAGTCAGTAGATGTAGAAGCAGTAAAAAATAGAGCTAAGCCCCAGGAAAAAGCTTCTGCATAGTCAAAGCTAATAATATAAACTTTGTTAAAGTATAAAGCACAAAGCAGAGCAGCGCTGCTTTGTTTAAAGCCACCTGCTGTCAGAGAGTGAATTTGCATCTCATTCAGCCCGTCTGCTGATTCCGTTATGTTTTATGTAGCATAATTCCACAAAGCCAAAGTCAGACCATTCTGTTTTCAGAGTTTAATTTAAATCAGAAACTGCTAAATCTACATCTTTGTTTGGATCATGATTAAAATGCAGTGGTTGACTCTAATTTTTAGTGGCTACAGCTCTGCCCATAATGCAGCAAAAACATATTTTTCATGTACCCATATTGTAATTCTTTCTCAATTCTCTTGCTTAAAACAAAATAAATATTTAAAAAAAATCAGCAATCGTATCAGAATTGGCTCATTTGCTTGTAAAAAAATGGCAATCAGAATCGTCCATAAATAATCAAGATCAGTGCTGGACATCTTTGACCATTGTGCCTCATTTTATTCTACTGTCCTACAAAAAAATAATAATAATCATAATAATTTTTGTGAACAATCCCTTGGACTCTTATATATCCTATACATATCTATATAATATATTTCCAGACTCTCAGTTAGTTTGCCATTGATACAATCAGCTGTGCCATTATTTATTACATTTACTTGTAATTTTGATACTTAAGTACTTTTCATATCAGTTACTTTAATACTTTTACTTAAGTGTTTTTCTTATGAGAAACTTCAACTTTTACTTGAGTCAATTTCCATAAAGGTATCTGTACTTTTACTGAAGTATGGCAATTGGACACTTTATACAACACTGTTTGCAATGATATTACTCCCAAAAGACGATGTGTACCACAGAACCCTACCACCCACCCACTCCAAGCCAGCATTCTGATTGGTCCGATGAGTCATGATAATGATTCACCCCTCTGCTGATGCCAATAAGCATTGATTGATACACAATATGGCTAAAACCAAACAGAAACGGCTGTAGGTGATGGACAAGTCTCCGGACAGCTTGGCAGCCCAGTTAGTCCAAGTTATGATGTAAACTGAACTCTCATAAAGCAGTCCACATGGTCCACAGCCACTCCAAACATGACTAAATGTATTGCTCTTGTTAGGATCGTGAAAGCTAGCAACAGTCCATTTGAGATTCTATTAATCAAGTTGTTTCTTTTGACGTTTCAGTGCTCGGCAAGTGAGATATTCTGTAAATAGAGGGACTAAATCGTACCATTCTGTACCACAGTGTGTGACGTACATTAAAGGCACATACACACTCCCCAACAAACCATTAGGAGTAAAATGAGGCAAAGCAAACAACAGTGCAGATTCAACTACGAATATAATAAATTAAGAGGGTCAAAGGGTTTCTTCGTGAGGAGGGAGGAAAAAAATGTAGACTGGGTGTGATCCACAAATTACCCATGCAGCGTGTTGGCGACGAGCTATGAAATCTGAAAACCTTGCATGTCTCACACCCAATTTGTTGAAATCTGAAGTGACACTTTCTTAAAAAGCAGCTGTGCCCTTCCCAAGGACGGCAGGCTCTAAAACATCAAATAGCAGCTTGTAGTTTTCTCTTCATGGAGGTTTGAAGATCTGTGATTCATGCAACAGGACCCAGAGGCTCCACTCAGCACCTGTTCCAGTTCACTCAAGTACACACACCAAACAGATTTGATCCATGGCTGATTCAACACGTCACTTAGTATACACTTTGTTCCAATCCACTCTCTCTCTCTCTCAACATGATTATTAACAATATCTCACTGCAAGACACGAGTAACGAGCTAGCCTTCAAAAACCTGCATCTTTTCATGCCTCAGGAGGAATCTGAATGTGTATGAGCAGCAAGTGTGACCTTGCATTAGGTTTCCTGATGATGTTTGCTGGGTTGCTGCTGTTTAAAATGCCCTGCAGTAGAAGTAAGCTGTTATGGGATGGTTAATACAGACGTGAGCAGATGAACTGATGAGCTGTCCCAGCAGGATTTGAGGTATGAGTGTGTTTTGTGGTACCTGGCTTTGGCACTGAGTTGGTAACAGACTGCGGGACCTTGTCGTTTATCAGCTCCACACACTCGCTGGGAAAGAAGCCAACCTGTGAAGAGCAGAGAAGGTCTGAAAAGCTCCTTCTCTCTTTGGAGACAGACATGCCAAGGCTTCATCATATCACTCTACGTTCTGCTCTGCTTCTGGTCATATTCAGAAAATGTCATGTTACTGTGTCATAACACAACATATAACTCTGCTAATACACTGTAATAATTCTTCAAGAGACAAACTACTAAGCTAATGAAAAAAGTGACTTTTGAAAATTCTGTGATATTTACTGCTAGATTATATTGATACTGTTTTTTGATCACAACTAGAGGTTTCTAAAAATGCAGCCCTATCTCATTTAATTAATGCTAATATTTTGAGCCCCTGGAGTGATCAAGAAGTGTACAGCACAGTAAAAACAGGCATATATTAGTTGGCATCAGCACATCTAGAATGATTTGTAACTCATCTAAAAGAGCTGAGAAAATAATAATATTGTCAGACTCTGTTCCATGTTTTGTGTGTGTCTTGCTCCCCATGTGCCTTCCCATGCCCATATTTGGTTAGTTTCCTGTTCCTGTCCTGATTAGGTTTATTTGATTCCAGGTGTTCCCCATTTTATGTCTATTGATCCCAGGTGTGTCTCGTCCTCTCCTCATCCTGTCGTGTTCCCTGTGTGTGCTCCAGCGTCCGGTATTGTATATGAATGTTCATGTTATGTATTGCGTGAGTGTTCCTTTGTGTTAATTAAACCCCTTTGGATTAATGTACTCCTCATCTCTCTCTCTCCGTTCCTTGCTCCTCAGTCTGCTCAGCAGTGAACCCGTGACAAATATACACTAGCGTTCAAAATTTTGGGGGCATTTTTAAAAGACGTCTTAATCTTACCAGGGGTGCATTTATTTGATCAAAAATACAGTAAAAACAGCAATAATGTGAAATATTATTTCTATTTAAAATAACTTCTATTCTGATGCATTAAAAAAATTATTTATTTCTGTGACAGCAAAGCTCAATTTTTAGCAGCTATTACTCCAGTCTTCAGAGATCAATCAAAAATGCTGGTTTGGTGCTCACAAATATTTTGTATTATCATCAATGTTGAACACAGTTTTTTTCCTTAACATTTTTGTGGAAATAATGATACATTATTTCAGGATTCTTTGATGAATAGAAAGTTCAAAATAATAACACTTATCTGAAGTATAAACATCTTATTGACCCCAAACTTTCTGTACTTTTTTTTGTACTTGAATTGTATTGTATGCAAACTTAAGTTTGGGCCAGTGCTATATTGCCACTGAAAATATTACATTAACTGATCTATTTGCATGACTGCAAATGCTTGCAATTTTCTGTGATACATTCTACATTGTTCTTGCTGATTATGATGATTTGATACCAGGACTATAAGGGATGCCAGGAGAAAGTTTAAGCATTTTTTTATATGAATATATGGCTTTCATATCAAGGAAAAAAATCTCTGAAAACAAGGCTCATACATTTCAAGGCTGCCTGACTTATAAATCGCCAGATAAAAGCACCTGAAAGAAGATTCAAAGTTCATTAGTCTCTCTTGCACCAACATGAACAAATTAAAGGACACACAGAGCCAAATGTACATGTTTGCCATGTTTTACAACCTAAAATTTGATTTGATCATTCTTTCACCTACTATCCAACTGCAGATTTATGAATCCATGACATGAATTAAGTTGATGACAAAAGACGAGGTTTTCTGTAACATATGAGCTTATCTTGCAGAAAACATTAACCATGCCTATTAGTATAACATTGACTTTGTGACCAATCACAGACCTTTAAAAAAGCTCAGTCTCTTCTACACTAGAGCTTGATTATGACTCTGACGTTCCCTGAGACCCTGCTGACATCAGTGTGTGCTGATTCTCGTGGTGACAGCTGGCATTGCAGTGCACTCTTTTCCCATGCAGACAGATGCTGGCTACCTGACCCAGCTATAGCCTGCCAGAGCTCAGTGTCAGACTGCCCCCCGATGGATCCAGCACACATCTTCCACCATGAACCCTACAAAGGCCCTAGCTGTGACTCACTGGAGAGGCAGAGAGCCCTGAATAGCAACAGGGCCAAACAAAGGCGGCAATGCTGGGCATATGCTTGTGAAGCAATAAGAGAGCACAGTTTGGCAAGTTGGCAGAACATAAAGTGACTCACGAGTGGGTCTATGTACCCATACACACAAGGGTGAACGATGAGCCAAAGTCATCTATTAAACTGGACTGGATTCTATATTTTACACTGACAACTGAGTCATTTTGTTATTCATATTTGGTAATATGAGAAATGACACAGCTTGTTTTTGATACTTTACTAGGTGGTGACAAAGTATTTATAAAAGCATTTACCAAATGGATTAAGAAAAGCAATGTTTTTTTTATGTAACAATTAAAAAATATTGTTACAATTAACTACAATTTTAAACAATTTAAATGTATATTTGATGATATGAAAAGTGATGTATTCAAGTATAACATTTAACTATCATTTTAAACATGAATCAATTTAATATTTACATGTTTGTCAGTTTGAAAAGTGTTTTATTAATGTATTATTTTAGATTGTTGCATTTTTAGATGTAAACAATTTTAAACGTAAATGAAAATTTCATTTACAGTATGCCATTCATTTACATATTTAACTTATATATATGCACTTAACCGTCAGTTGCTCGAGAGGGACTCTACCTGCAATTTCTAAACTGCCATGTACACTTGAAATAGAGAGCTAAATCACACGGAACAAACCTGGAAACCATGTTTTCCTCTCCACCAGGTGGTGTCCTCTTTGGGTGGCATGTCTATTACAGAAACAATATCCCCCACCTGAGAGACAGAGAGAGAGAGAGAGAGAGAGAGAGACAGAGACAGAGAGAGAGAACAAGGGTGAACGATGAGCCAAAGTCATCTATTAAACTGGACTGGATTCTATATTTTACACTGACAACTGAGTCATTTTGTTATTCATATTTGGTAATATGGGAAATGACACAGCTTGTTTTTGATACTTTACTAGGTGGTGACAAAGTATTTATAAAAGCATTTACCAAATGGATTAAGAAAAGCAATGTTTTTTTATGTAACAATTAAAAAATATTGTTACAATTAACTACAATTTTAAACAATTTAAATGTATATTTGATGATATGAAAAGTGATGTATTCAAGTATAACATTTAACTATCATTTTAAACATGAATCAATTTAATATTTACATGTTTGTCAGTTTGAAAAGTGTTTTATTAATGTATTATTTTAGATTGTTGCATTTTTAGATGTAAACAATTTTAAACGTAAATGAAAATTTCATTTACAGTATGCCATTCATTTACATATTTAACTTATATATATGCACTTAACCGTCAGTTGCTCGAGAGGGACTCTACCTGCAATTTCTAAACTGCCATGTACACTTGAAATAGAGAGCTAAATCACACGGAACAAACCTGGAAACCATGTTTTCCTCTCCACCAGGTGGTGTCCTCTTTGGGTGGCATGTCTATTACAGAAACAATATCCCCCACCTGAGAGACAGAGAGAGAGAGAGAGAGAGAGAGAGACAGAGACAGAGAGAGAGAGAAGAGAGAAGAGAGAGAGAGAGAGAGAGAGAGAGAGAGAGAGAGAAATCAACAAGAATTCACATAATAACCAAAATTAGTATGGCAATCACACATCTTCAAAAAGAGAGAGAGAGAGAGAGAGAGAGAGAGAGAGAAATCAACAAGAATTCACATAATAACCAAAATTAGTATGGCAATCACACATCTTCAAAACTGCATTAATCTGTCTTTATTTTTATTCCAGTAACCTCAAATGACAGCTCATCAGCTGCCTGGGCAATGTAGCGCTTGATCACGTGGGCCGCTGCGATAGCTGGAACATTTATGGATGACTCCTCATGCACCAGCAAGTGATTCCCTTTGTTGTCAACCTGAAGAAAGAGATAAATATGACACCCCAGCTAATGGCAGCATTGAATATATGTTCAGTGAACATCCCTCATCCTCACTGATTATTCAAGTGAATAATCAGCTATCTCTGCTCAAATGGTATCAAATCAGTACCTCCATCCATGTGAGGGCCGGCCCACAGTTGATCTTATTATCAGCAATCGCTGAGAGACGGGAGAGGTAAGCCATCAGCATCTGGGAAATTGCCTGTAGGGAGAAAGAGAGCGAGAGAGGGAGGGTTAAGGTAGTGTGACAACTTCCAAGGGGGTAATTCTATAAATACAGAGTACTTTTACTGGGAGGTTAAAAGCTCACATAAAACTAAGAATGAATGGTTTGAGTTTGCATACTTTTTCATTAGAGAATGGTAGGGTAGGTGTAAGGAATGCAGCTTTCTGTGTAGAGTTTCGACATAAAACATGCAGAATTAAAAACTCAGCTGCATTTGCATTTCTATACACTCTCTAAAACAATGCTAGTCTCTTCAGTGAAATACGCTGTAAAAGGCTTGGTATACATTTATTTGCGGCATAACAGTTATTGTTTTTTGGAGTGTATGTTCGGTAACTGTGGCTACTTTAAAGGGTTGCAGTTGCACTCTGAGATATAAAATGATCTGGATTATACTTCCACATGGCTTGCATAAAAACGAATATAGCAGGAGGTGAGGTGGAGCTGTCTTATATTAATACAGCTCAAAAGATCAGTCTAATAAAAGAGCTCAACCACATATCGGTTTCTAAAACTTAACATTCTATTTAAACCACATTACACACAGATCAGTCTAAAAAAACACAGTAGTTATAATAAAATGTTCCTAGTGGAAAATAGAGACAGGAGAGTGTCAGCTCATCAGCAAAGAGCTTAATGTTAAAACCTGTAAATTTTGAAAAAGTAATTTCACTGTGGTACGGCACCCAAGCCTACAGAAGCTCTGAAGAAAGTGTTTGTGCGTGTGTGTGCGTGTGCTACAGGATTTTTTAGGCAGAGAAAATTAAAGAGAGCATTTCTTAAATCTCAGCCTGCAAAACTAATTGAAGGTAAAGTTGTTCTATAAAACATCAGCGTGTGGGTTTTCTCTCTGTTTGTGATTCTCTAGAAGACACAAAATGCTCCACATCCGAGTTTGGCCTGCGGCATTTGTTTTAAATGTCAATGCATCTCTGCGTGTATTAAGCTATACTACTGTAAATACAGTCAAGGAAGGTAAAAACAAAATAACTCTTTACTTAATCAAGTTTTCTATGTCTCTCTTTCAGAATAGCTAAAATGAGCTGAAAACAACATTCAAATATGTTGACGCACTTTGCTACAGAATAGTAAAAATGTTTATGTTTATTCAAATATTTCCCCTCAGTCACAGCATATTTGCATATGACACAAATATTGGAGGATAATTTGGCCAAATATAAACAATAACAATGTACACAACATTGCTAAAGGTACACTATCATTCAAAAATTTGAGATCAGTAAGTTTTTTTGTTTTTTTTGGAAATAAATTAATACTTTTATTCAGAATGCATGCATTAAAATTGATCAAAAGTGACAGCAAATATGTTTAAAATCTTACACAAGGTTTCTATTTCAAATAATAGTGGGTTTTTTTTAACTAAGCATTATAGTCACCCCCTTCTAATTAAGGGGTCTGATGCCACATAGTGTATTTAGTATAATATTATATAATATGAAAGACAAGTATTTTGGTGACTGGTGGACAGCCAGTGAACAAGAAAAAATAAGAGCAAGTGATTAAAATGAGCCAATGAAAGCCCATAAGAGTTTATTCACGATCCACAGAGCACTGATGGGATCTGATCCAGCTGAACCTATCCCAAGATCCACCCTCCTGTCAATTCCTTTCCCAGACGTATGCTGGCAGACTCACCAAAATGTAAAACGAAGGCCAAAAGGGGCTGCAAAGGAAGCATAATTAGGTCCAAGAAGACCGAACAGACAGCTGTGAGAACTCTCATGCTCTATACGGCTTCATATATCTCTAAAATCCAAGGCAACTCTGCTTGTGTTGACTATACTAGAAAATAACATGAAGAATGTAGGTAAACAGAAATTGAACAGCGTTCTTTAATGATACGGTCGCTTGCTTCAGTTATTTGCTATGTTTTGTTCATGTGCTAATGAGGCTCATTTGTGTGAGACATCCCACATTTAATGCATAGGCAAGCCTCATAATTATTATATCCTTTGAGGTGTTAGTTCCTATAAATCAGAGTCAGTTAACCTTTTAAAATCATCTCAGGGCTTGTAATACCGAGTTCTCCTTACAAGATTCAGATGCATCTTTACCAAGATCTCTAAATGGCCTCTCTACAAATAAAACTGCACAATCCAACAGATGAAATATGACCTTGGATCTGTTTTCTTGTATTGGGAAGCTCAAAACACCTGATTACACACAAAAACATTGTGGGAGCTTCCACTTAGCAGCTCAAAGAGACTTCCTCTTCTGCAAAACATAATGGGCGGCATTATCAGCCACTCAAATTTCAAAGCAGATCCATTTTACCTGTGAAAATATGGCACAGTTCAAGTATACTACTCTGTGAAACAAATGCTATGTATGCCCAATACAGCAGGAAGAGGAGGTTTTTTTGAACACTACAAGGATATCCATCTGACAGTCTCTCATGGGATGCCATTAGGTGCTGTTAACCAGTCTCACTGAGCACTCACTCATCAGAGATGACTAAAGCTACTCTGAGAGGGGCATCTTGCAGGATAATCACCGTGTATACTGGGTATGAAAGGTCTGACCATTGTGCGTTTACAGGCAGGGGCCTAAAATGTCTCATTGGCCACAAGTAAGTGCTAAAAGAGGAGTGTTTGGGGGTCTTACCTCTGCTCTCTCCCTCAGGCTGTCGAAACGGGGCAGCTCGGGGAGCTGGGAAAAGCGGCGGTCATAGATGCAGAGATGGAGATGCTTATCCAGGACTCGGAAATCTTCATAGCTCCGCCTCACGATCCAGCTTCGTCCCTGCGGGGTGATAAAAGAGGGCCGTAACTTAGAAGGTAAACAAACAAGAGCTAGAGTGTGTTGAAGTTTGGTCTGCAGGGTAAATATGAGGGCTCAGTTCTTGGATAAACCTCATCTGGCCAGTGCAGCAACATGATGACCACACACAATGGCCACTTCAGAGCAGCCACATTACAGCTGTGTGTGTGTTTAATCCTGGACAAAGCAGCATTCAAAGAACTGAGGAGAGGGACAGTGACCACACACTTTTTTTTACAGTTGGGCTAGATTTGCATTTCCTGAAGGAAATACTAATACTTTTAGATAAAGAAAAGAATTTCAGTTTTCTGGAAAAATAATATATGGAACCATGTAACCCAGATTTTTGATAAATGCAAATTCCAATCCACTATGCATTCAGTGGGAGATTTCAAAACTGTATTATATAACTTCCATACAATTATGAAGAAAAAATATTGCATCAGGATAAAGATATGTTAAGTGTTCAGAAAAAAACACTGGCTGAGCTTAAGCAGGCGAGCTCTGGATTTTATCAGCTAATATGAAATAAATTATAAAGGAATGTTACATTTAGGGATGAACGATATTATCGGACCGATATCGGAATAATGCCGAGATGTGTTGCCGATAAGAGGAATATATTAACTTGCATGTGCTCAGGGTGTGCTAGCGATTAGATCACATCAGCAGTGTGACTCATTTTTGAAGCAACATTTTGCCTGAATGGTGATTAGATTCACTACTTTGGATCGCTGCATTTAATCTGTGAATGCACGTAAAGAATGATGCATTTGGTGTGTGATAGCGTAAACAGTAATAGCACATGCAGTAGCAGCAGCAGCGGCAGCCTCCCCCGGGTCCTAATGCCCGTTCTGTAAAGAGTTTTAATTCCGTAGGGCTGTTGGCCTACTTTTAATAAAATGAAAGTAAAATACACAAATTACATTTAGACTGTTTCTGATTAAATAAAGCAGTAG